>NC_064879.1:1198329-1203329 GCF_943734665.1 Anopheles aquasalis
TTTGTGGAACGCATGCATGCGTGTATTTATTAACAAAGAAGAAGAAGGAGAAAACGAAGAAGAAGAAGAAAACTAAACTCTTAAAACAAACGAAAAGCGAAAAGCAACCGCAACACAGCGCAATCATACCAGCAACATGAACATATTCCCTCATACTGAGGCGAATGATGATGATGATGATGATGGTGAACAACTCTCATGCTTTGTTTTTCTCGTTTATCTCTCTCTCTCTCTCTCTCTTTCTGTCTCTCTCTTTCACTCTCTTACGCGCACTCTTTTATATTCCTTACTCTTATGCATATACATAAAATATACATATACATATATTATATATATATATATACTTATACATTAAACCGTGTTCGCTATTCTACCTCTGCACTTGACGCACCGGTCCGGTGCAGAGATCAATCGTCCGAAATGCCCGCCCGCCCGAACGTGAAACGTGTAGCTGCGATTATGCGGCGCTTGATCAAACGACGTGACAGTTTTCTTGGTGATGCGCAGGACACAGGCACAACGAGAGAGAGAGAGAGAGAGAGGGGGAGTCCTACGGTTACTACCACTAGCACTGGGCACAATTGTGTTACCCTGCCTGTGATGGCCCCTTTCTACTACCTCATTCTTCACCACCCGTTCACTAACGTTCACTGTTCGTACGAGCGCCGCACCACCTGAATCGTCTGAGAAGAGGAGAGCACCGATGGTGTGGGGGGGAGGGAGAGGTATGGTAACTCTTCGACTTCGACTCGGCACTGGATAACCTCGCTAAGAGCTGATTGATGGGAAAGGGACAAAGAAAAGCGGAAAGGGGATGGTGGCCCTAGAACTTGCCGCCAAGCTCCTCGTCGACGTTGATGTGGATGCTGATGGGGCGCTCGAGATCCAGCAGCTCCGATGGCGACCCGTGACCGGTCCCGTCACCGTCCCGTCCCTCGTCCCTCGAACAGTCAGCCGCCGTCGGTGGCGCCGCCGTTTGTTGTTGCTGTTGCGGTGGCGGTGTGTGCCCGGTATGGGGGTCGTCGGCACCGAGCGCCGTAAACCCGGCCAGCTCGTCCACCAGCCCGGCCAGGTGATGGTGATGGTGATGATGATGGTGCTGCTGCTGCTGCTGTTGATGGGGATGGTGGCTAGAGGGTGGCTTTTGAACCGGATGGTGTCCACCGCACTGCAGTAGCTGATGGTGTTGGTGTTGGTGGAGCTGCTGCTGGTGCTGGTGCTGGTGCAAGTGCTGCATCGAGAGCGTCGTTTGATCGGAGGAGGTACCGGCCAGCAGGCTTTGATCGAGGTTAAAGAGCGATTCGCCCTTGAAGCCGTCCACGCCGCCGAATCCGCCGTCCACGTGCAGGAACTTGAGCTCCTCCGCATACACGGACGGCTGATGATGATGGTGATGATGATGAAGGTGCTGCTGTTGCTGCTGTTGGAGAAGAAGGTTGGTCGAGGAGCGACCGTGCTCTTGGTGATCGATGTCGGCACCGAGCGGTTCCGACCCGCCGAGACCGGCGTACAGTGATGTCGAGGGGAGGGTGGCAGCGGGATTGTGGGATTGTGGGAGCCTGCCGGGTGTGGTGCTGGCTGAACCGGTGGTGGTGGTGGTGGTGGTGTTGGTGGTGAAGCTGTTCCACTCGAACGTCAGGCTACTCGACCGGCTCCCGTCCAGCGAGTTCAAATGGTCAAAGTTGAGGTTAAGGAAAAGGTTCGGTGACAGCCGCCCGGGTGACGCTAGCGAGCCGCCGATCGTGAGCCGCGGCAAATCGGTATCACCCAGCCCGTAACCGAGCCCCAGTGATCCTACGCCCACGCCAACTCCTCCATCGCATCCGGAGACACCGCCGCTACCGCTGCCAGAACCCTGCAGGGGGCTAGTGTCGAACGTTAGACCACTCACTCCCGTCCCGTCACCTCCGACGATCTCCGTACTGGCACCACTTGCTCCACTAGAGTGCTGCTGCAGATGGTGAAGCAGCGAGCTGCTGCTGCTGCTGCTGTTGCTGCTGTGCTGCTGATGAGGATGATGGTGCTGTTGCTGCTGCTGCTGATGGTGGTGATGCTGCTGCTGCTGCTGCTGCTGCTGCTGCTGCTGCTGCTGATGGTGATGATGAAGGTGGTGGTGGTGGTGGTGATGGTGGTGGTGTGGAGCCTGCTTGAGGCAATCGCTCGCATCATCCATACCGTGCAGCATCTCGGCATCGCCTAGACCGAGTTCATCGGCCTCACTCACAACCCCCAGTATTCGAGCGGCCGTCCCATCGTCTTCCTCTTCACCGCCACCATTGCCACCGCCACTACTGCTGCTGCTGCCGACGACGACGAGCGTATGGTCCGCGTCCAGTCCGTCGTCCTGCTCCGCACCGTCCAGTTCCAAGGGCTCATGCGCCCCAGGCTCGAGACCACTGCCGTCTCCTTCTCCACCACCAACCGAGGTCGTCGTTTTTTCGCTCTTGCGCCACTTGGCGCGCCGATTCTGGAACCACACCTGAACCCGCGCCTCCGTCAGATCGATCCGCACCGCCAGCTCCTCGCGGAAGAACACATCCGGATAGTGGGTGCGCTGGAACGCCCGCTCCAGCTCCTGCAGCTGCATCGAGTTGAACGTCGTCCTGCGTGAGACGATGATGAGCAGATGATGAAGCGCGACTCGACGACGACGACGACGACGGAAGGATGTTATTGCAGGGGGGAAGGGGGTGAGCAGGGAGAAAGGGAGGGGGGGTGTTACAGCACTACCTACCTGTAGCGACGCTGCTTCCGCTTCATGACGGCGACCACGACGACGACGACGACGACGACGACGACGACGCAGCCAGCTCGACGAACTCGCGGACGCTGACTGGACCTAGTACTAGGGAAGTGGGCCCCGGAAACCCCTGGTGGTTGGGTGGTTGGGCACCTCGGACCCGATATCGACCGCACGGCACAGGACACCGGAGTCGACTCCCGGAACCCCGGGACTGACTAACGGCCTCCCAGTCGGCCACGCGACCGTCCGACGTCCAAATGTCCAGCTTACATTCTTCATCTAGTTGCCTCTCGCTCTCTCTCTCTCTCTCTCTCTCTCTGTCTTTCTCTCTACCTCTCTGTATATATGCGTGTATAGCGACCGATCGATCGATTCTGAGCAGCCAGCGGAGGTTCTTTTGCGGGGGGAAGGGGGGGGGGGGGGGGCGAAGGCTTGGCGCTGGCACCGGTACGGCTTCGCCCTTTACGCGACCGTGCGGACACTCTGCACCAGCCACAGTCCACGTGGTATTACGCAGTTCGGTGGGGAAGAGACGACGGCTGGCTGGCGAGGCTGGCCTGCCGTGATCTGCAAAGCTCAGCGGGCAACGAGCGCGGGGCAGTCGCCGGCGAGGCTAGGTTGCGTTCTGCGCAGTCCAACGCAGTCCAACACTCGGAAGGATCCGATTGCAGCAGCGGCACCCCACCTTACTACCGTTTTGGGTCGATTTTTTTCCAATATTCCACCCCAGGTCGGCTTGGCTTTAGCCTGGCCTGGCGTCTCATCACACCCTCCCTTCCATTTCCCTTCAGATATCCCGCCCTAGGGCCCTGGCGGTCGCGCTGTTCTGTTGTGACCGCTTAGCGCCGCAAGCGACGCGAATACTAAGCTTCTCCAGCAACAATAGCAACATTAACAACAACAACATAAACGCACACCATCGACGACTGGAAATTCCTCATTTCCTTCCCTTGTGCTCTGGTAGCATGTCCGGTGCCATGGAGGAGGAGTGGGAGGGGGGGAAGCGCCGTTCATCCAGTTCCCGTCCAGTGTTCGACACCTCCGGTGGCCACGGTGGCGGCAGTGTGACCTGATTCGAGTGAGTGAAGCCGGCGTGCCGTATGGTCAACCGAAAAAGGCCACTGAAAAGGTGTTGTGGTGTGTGGGGCCAGGATCTTGAAGATACGTGGATCCATGCGTGTGCGTATTTTTTTTTCTTCTTCTTATTCAACCACCGTATCAAAAGCGCCTGGTGGTGGGGCAAGAAGGGTTCTAGGAAGCTTGAGCTACACGCGCCAGTAGCGTAACCGGATACGCGTGCTCGTGCGTCTGTCAAACGTTCCGGCCATTAGTAGCCGTTGGCAACGCTGGATGCTGGCCGCTGGCCGCTGGTGGCAGCCTCCAGCTTATAAAAGCGAGACGCCGGACCCGGTGTACCGCTCAGTGTGTATCGTGCGTGCTACCGTGGTACGTCCGCCAGGATCCGGATCCGGGCCTCGAAACTGGGGACCGTCCCAATCTAGGGGGTCCCGGGCAAACGAGAGAGAGAGAGAGGGAGTCTGGCGGCAAGGATGAAGCTGACAGTAAGTGGACAGGGAAGAGACAGCAGGGCCACCGATCGTTCCCATTCACCTTCTCCCTCACCCTCCCCCCCCGGCCGCAGCCAATCGTTTGTGCCGTTCTGTTCGGGCTGATGCTGGCACCAACCGATGGGCGGCTCAAGTACCCCAGTGGCCACGGCGGTCACACCGAGCTTGGCGAAGCGGACCAGGGTCAGAGCAATGTAACACGCGAAGAAGAGGAGGAGGATGAGGAGGAGATGGAGGACCAACGGAGTGGCACACCAGTGGAGACCAACTGCCACCACTCGTCACCCGCCCATTACGGTTGGACACTGCACCGGTTGAGCCAGCAGCTGGCAGCGGCTGCGGTGGCTGCAACTGCCGCCGCCGACCACTTGAAGGACAGTAGTGATACTGGCGGGGAGGAGGGAGGTCATCGAGGTCCGATCAAGCGCACCTCAGTCGACTATGGCCGCGAGCTGTCCGCCGACCTGTACGCCCAGTATCCCTCGTCCTGCGCCTGTCAGACGAAGGTACGAGTACGTGAAGCTAGCTGCCAGTAGCGTGTGCTCTCTCTCTCTCTTTCTCTCTCTCTCTCTCTCTGCCCACACAGTACGAGCTGCTCGATCTGGGCTACACGCACTTCCCGCGCTACATCGTGAACGCGATCTGCCAGAACCGGAGCGCAAGCAGCCGCAAGTGTTGGCGCGGTTCCA
>NC_064879.1:1210829-1388329 GCF_943734665.1 Anopheles aquasalis
ATACATACACACAGACAAACACACCGCCAGAAAGGCGGTGAACACATACACACACTTACACGTCACCGACTAACGAATCATTCAGCCTCATAGTATCGTAGCCCTTTCATATAGTCGTATATGGTGGCGCCAGAAGGTGGAGAAGGAGAGGGGAGGGGGAGGGATACTTTGGAGAAGAAAAAAAAACGCCACCCAGTATGGTATGGGGCCCCGGGGGGACGGGCGGGCGGGAGTGACGGATTTTCACACTCGAGTAATGCATAATGGATATCGCAACAAAAAACAAAAAAAAAAAAAGGGATAAGGACGGACTTGATGCTTTAATGTTTAAAAATGCTGTGTTTGGTCGCGTTTTCCCTTTCGTTTCCCCTCTCGACCCCGACCCAGGTTCTGGCCGGGATGCGTGCCAGGATACACCGCGAACCACCACCACCACCAACCTGGTTCCTAAGTTCCTAAGTTCCGTTCGGCCGGAACCACCCCGGGGGGGGGGGGGGGCTGGTGGTTTGGTTTCTTTTTTACCGCGCGGGGTTTTTTTTTCTGTCTGAAGGACAGCGGCGGTCTGCTCATGAACCGACGATCTGCTTTTGAGTCAATTTAGATGCCGTTGCCGATGGCGCTGACGCAGCCCCAAGGCGCTCGTTGGCGCTCTCTTCTCGTCGGTGCCACCAGCGAAAGGATACAGAAGGAAGTAAAAGCAAACTAGCAGCAGCAGCAGCAGCAGCAACCAGCGGGCGCACACTCGCGCACGCACGCACACGCAAATTGATACAACAGGAAACGTAACGTTACAATAAATACGCATAAAGAGGGGTGAGGTGGAGCATGCGGGGGGAGGTGGGAGGGGTGTAGGGACCGTCAGGGCGAGTGGGGCAGGGTTACCGCTTGGAATTGTAAACGAACGTTATAGGTTAGGTTACGGCAGATAGTAGTGTCAGAGAGAGAGAGAGAGAGAGAGAGAGAGAGAGAGAGAGAGAGAGAGAAAGAAGGGGGGAGAGCGAGAAGCGGTTGAACAACACTTGGGGCGAACCCAAACAATCCAAACAATCGTAAACTCAATCCTAGTAGTGAAATCCTGCAAAAACCAGTGGCTGCCAACTAAGGACACTAAGAGAGGAAGAGAGAGAGAGAGAGAAAGAGAGAGAGAGGAAGAGAGAGAACAAGCGGAAGGTCCAATCTTATAGTGTTTTGACGTTCCGTTGAGTTTGTTGTTCCCTTCCTGCGGTTCCAAAGCAATGCACGCTGCAGTATGGGGCTCCACGCATTCGCGCACGACACGCAGCAGCTATACCTTGCGCTGCGCTGGCGGGCACACATCCGGCGGGCACTGCAAGGACTACCGCAAGTTTGCTTCCGGGGTTGGTCGCTAGACGCGCGCGCTCGTAAGGCCAAAATCACTGCAGTTGCATTTTCAGTTTCAACTCAATTAGTAAGGACAAAACCAATAGAGAGTGATAGAGACAGAGCGAGAGAGAGAGAGAGAGAGAGAGAGAGAGAGAGGGGGAAAGAGAGAGAGAGAGAGAGAGAGAGAAAAGGAGAGAAGGAAAGAACGAGAGTCGAAGCTCAGGATCAGCGCCGCGCGGATGTCGAGTGTGGGATTGTCCGAAGACGTGGAGACTCCGGAAGTCGCACACCGTTATGCTCATCGTATTTTTGCTCAAATGTCCCTCGAACGAAGCTCGCTCGCAGGAAATCACTCTCACTCTCTCTCTCTCTCTCTCTCTCTCTCTCTCTCTCTCTCTCTCTCTTTCATACATCCTCCGCTCCCTCCTCCTTGTCCATAGTTCCTCACAAACTCACAGTTTGCTCTCGCGAAGAGCCTCTTAGGTCCGTGTCCTGTGTACACGCGATCATCACTCAGTTCCAGTGGCCCGAGGAGGAGGAAGGAACGATTAGAAGGAAGGCACCCCCCGTCTCGCTATCTCTCTTTCTCTCTCTTCCTCTCTCTCTCTCTCTCTCTCTCTATCCGTCGATTATTACTTATCGCGACGTATTGTTTTTTCGATTGTTTTGTTTTTTTTTTCGTCATGATCGTCATTCGTGAGCATTCCTGGAAGAGCTGAAGAGTGAACAATAAAACGAATTGTAGTAGAAAATACACACCGACACGAGACACGCGCACAGACGCATACCGGTTGCCCCCTCCCTCCCACCCGGGGGTTGATTATTGAGTACGCACGGGAAGAGGAGGAGGCGCAAAGAAAGAACGGCGGAACGGAGAATCGAACGTCGGATCAAGAGGCTGCCCGAGGGGAGGGGGCGACGCGACGTAATTACCCCTGATGAGACACGGAGGAGCGAGAGAGAGAGAGAGAGAGAGAGAGAGGTGGCCCGTCGGTTCTTCCGTGTCTACCCCGGAACCACAACCCCCCCTCCGGGGCCGCCACCCCTCCGGAACCGGTTCAATGATGGAGGCTGCTGTCCGCTATCGTGCGTGCGCTAGTATCGTACGGCTGCAGAACGGGCTTTATCACAAAATGGCGCGATAAAAAAAAAAAAAACAAAAATGTGCCCCACCACCCTTCTCCCCTGCGCGATGCGCCCCTTCGCCACCGTCTCCCTCGTTGTCGTCGTCGTCGTCGTCGTTTATCTGTTCGCGTGATCTACGGCGACGTCAGCATATACGCGTGGTGCGCTGTTTGGAGCGCGTTGTCCCTTCTACGTAAAAGCGGGTGCTAATGGCAGGTGGAAGGGAGCGCAAAGGAGCGGAAGGGGGCAGGTTTGCGCATGAAGCAATCTCCTTGTTTTTTTCCGCAACAGCAGCAACAACAGCAGCAGCAGCAGCAACAGTGAGAAGCGTAAACAACACAGTGTGACAGCGCGAGGGGGGGGGGGGGAGCGTTCCAGTCCACCAGAGAGCCGGCCACAACCACCATATTAGGCACACAGCTCAGCATAAATGCGCATAAAGCAGAGTGTGATAAAGGGGGCGCGTACCATTGGCGCAGCGCCGATTTGATGCGGGGCGCCGAAAATAGACTGAGTGTGTCGTGGTCTCGCTGTTTATTCACTCAACAAGGGCAGGTGGAGAGGAGGCGGGGGGAGAGGGTGCGCCGGGGAGGGTGTGTTGATCGCGAACGCGCGAGCGCAATCTACCGACCCGAAGGTCGTCGCCGTCGTCGTCCCTTGGTGGTGGTAGTTGTGATGACGAGGCGAGCCAGACCTCCGCTCGCTCCGTTGCTGAGGAGGCTGCTGCTGCTGCTGCTGCTGATGATGATGATGATGATGATGATGATGGGGGCTCGACCTAAACCGGTTTACCGGTTACCAGCCCCCCTCCCTTTCCTATCCTTTTCGCAGTTTGCCTTGTGCGCGCAACTGTGTGTGAGCGTGGCCTCGGCGAATCGGCACAAAACGGCAAACTGCGAATGAAGAGGGCGAGAGAAGAAGATCGAAAGGGCGAAGGCGGGGGGAGAGGGAGAGTGTCATTGCACCAGGCACTTCCTGGCAGGCCGGCCGCCTGGTCCAACACGCAAACTGACCGTGCGTCTCCATCAAACAACGCGTAGCCACCCCGTCTGAAAAGGACAGATCGCAGGAGAATAAAACTGGGACTGGCTGGACTGGCAAATACAGAATCCTATCGCGCCATACTGCACTGCATCTGCTCTCGCTCACGCCTGCTGGCGAGATTCGCCAATTGGGTTATCTGGGCGGTAAACGAACGAGCGAGAGAGAGAGAGAGATAGAGAGCGAGAGCAAGATTGCACCGAAGGCGCCATTGTGTTGTGCGGTTTTTTATTTTTTTATTTTCAGTCGGACGGCGGATCTTCCCTCCGGTCTCGTGCCCATTCCAGCGAGCGAACACAAGTGGCAGTAGCTGGTGCTGATGATGTGGCCAGTAAGGGGCTGGTGCTGGTGCTGCTGCTGCTGGAGACGATTTTTTTTTTGGCAACACCACCACCACCAACACAACCAACGCCACTAGGTGGCGGTCGGTTCTGTTGTTTTTTTTTTTTTGTTTTTTTTTGGCAACAATCTGGAACCTGTTTTGGGGCAGAGCGCGACTGGCGCTCGAGCCGCTACCCGCTTCCCAGCTCTCCCTCCTCCCCGGCCTCCCTCAGACCCATTGGTTCGGGGTGCTTCCAAAAAGTAAGACGCAATTTGTGTGTTCGGTGCGCGGGGCCCTCGCCGAATATTGTATTAACGCGGCACGGGCGGCCCCAAGAATTTGGAGTGGTGGTGGCGAGGAGGGGGGGGGGGGGGGGGTGCTCATCAGAAACAAACGCGTGTTATGGTCGGGGCTCTCTCTCTCTCTCTCTCTCTCTCCACTGCGCTGCCTCAAATGCGTCATTTAAGGGGTGGGGGTGGCAAACGGGGAGGCACGATAGTAAGGAGGCGGTGGGAGGGCACTGATCCTGGCAAAAAAACACACACCCACACGCACACACAGCAATGTCGGACTTCACTTCACGTTCCAACCGGCTGACCTTATCCGCTCCCCTGACGTCATCAATCCAGGGGTGGAGTTTGGGGGGGCGGGAGTAGAGAGCGGGGTAACGGAATGACTGGAATGACTTTCAACTATACAGGGGGAAGGCCCCTTCCTCCGCCCCCGCCCCACCCACGATCCGGCCATGCAATGCATCCGCTCGCAACAGGACGATCGGCTACGATGATCCGCGATGATGATACCTTTCCGTTCCGTGTCGTGTGCGCGCGTGCTGCCGGGGAAGGCAGCGACTACCGATCGATCGATCATCCGATCGAAAATGGCGATCGGGATCGCACTTTTGCGCCACGCGGTTGCGGTTACAACCGGATAACCGGAGGAGGGCAATAAGAGGAGTGGTCGCAGGGGCTGAACCGGTTGTTGTTGCTACGGTTAGCAAGTTTCCAGGATTCCAAACCACCAAAACAATCCCCACCCCTCGGCGATCGGAGATTGGCCGCGCCTTAATGCGCTCCAAATGTGCACTCGCATGTTATTGTTGTCGCCTGTTGCTGCTGCTGCTGCTGCTGGTGCTGTTACTGCAAATAAAACCTCCAGCTTCCAGGGATGGCCACTCGTCGCCACGTGCGTCATTCAGTCCAGCCGCTTGATGAAGCGTCAAGGATGAGGCGCGCGTACACTCTAGCGTATGCAATTTTGCCAATTACCGCGGTACCTGGCCTGCTTCTACAATGTCAATTCCATTACTAGCAGCAGCAGCAGCAGCAGCAGCAGCCCCCTCCCTGGCCACGCCAAAAACTTCCACTCATCTCATCCCTGCGCAGTTCCAGAGCGAAGGATTGAGATTACGTACGTCCGCGTGCGCGTTATTCCTCCAAATCAATTTCGTCAACTTCAAAGCGATCCTCCCTCGATGTAATGCACCTTGCGCCAACAAATTTTCCAGTTTGCCAGTTCCAGTTGAAAATGCTTGGAAAATCGGCTTTCAGGATGGCCTTCTGCGTCTTCTTCGCAGCGGCATTAATCGGCTCTATCGTTAAAAAAAAAGGGTGTCCCCCGAGGAGTTTTTTCGAGCTTTTTTAATAACCAGAAGCTACACGATGTCAAATCCGTCGAAAGCGATGGATTTGGAACGGTATGACTGCAGTTTTTGACGAAAAAGTCACGGAGAACCAACGCTAGTCGCTGTTGCCAACGGTACCAGTCGTGTTCTGACGCGTTTGAGGCCCAAAACATTGTTCAAAATGTAATTAACGAACTGTATGAATATGCTAATATCATCAGGAAGGTTTTTAGTTGTCAATTTACGGTTTTTGCAGCAAGAAATTTTTGATTTGTGGGGCGTGAGCCTTGTCAATTGGCGATGATGGTCGCCTAGGACTTGCTTCGTCTTCAACACGTTTCTGAGCATCCTGGAAGTCTTTTTCCCACTCATAAACATTTTTATTCAACCTAGCGGAGTGACCAAAGCCTTTTTGCAGCATTCTTTACGTATTCGCAAATCAAATTTTATGAAAATTCTTTGTTCCCAAAATTTCCTCATAGATAAAAACGAAAAATCTAATCTCAAAAACTAATCATTACTTGTGATGAATGTCAATCACAGTACTGACAACCTACAAAAATCAAAGTTTTTGGTTGTTTGATGTTTTTGATTTAATAAATTCGTTAGCACTAGCAAATTGTGTACCCGATCACCTTATTTGATGGACACAGTAGTACTGCGACGCAAATGTGTCGCGTGGCGTGGCACACGGGATTTCCCTACCCCCCCCCCCCCCGGCACCCCCTCTTCCTGTGGAAGATCCCGGAATGTACTCAAGTACCTTGAGTCAGGCGCAAAATGCAAAACTGGTGCAACATTGTCGAAGGTTAACATCATCCGGAGCAGCAGGAAGCCGCAGCACCGCAGTAAGGGCCAGGGCGATCGGGATCGCGTAATTCAATCGGCTAATTGCGTGATGATGGAGCTGTCACAGCCACGATGGAGGGAGGGAATGGCGAGGCCCCTTTACATTGTAGGGGCCACCACGGGGCAAACCCGGAAAGGTGGGAGGGGGGGGGGGGGGAGGGCAACCGTTTAGAGTGAGGGCGCGAACCGCTGGCACAAACATGTGGCGCGAGCGGCCAACGTGGCGTGCGCGCGCGCGCGCCACAATGGTTTTACAACAACAAACCAATTTAGCACTCTTTTCTTCTCTCTGTGGCGACAATGTCGTGTTCGCTGGCCACCCTGGTCAGCTGCTGCTGGAGTCGGCGGTTGTTGTCATGCCCTTGTTTACCGACCGCGGACCGAAACCAGCAGCAGCAGCAGCACTATGTTTGCGCAACAATTGTTTTCGCGTGCCTACGTAATATGTGTGTGGATGTGGGGAGATGGAAGGAAAGGATGTGTTGTTGTTGCTGCGACGACGACGACGACGACGACGACGACGACGACGCAAAACCGATGTGAAGAGAGCCGATTGTTTCTCGTCTCTTGCTGATCGGTTCCCCATTCTCTCAACTCCTTTTCATCAGCCTCCTGCCAGAGTCCCCCATTAAATTTTATACGCCACCAAAAATAGCGATAGATAGCCTTTTACATTTTCGATGGCTGCTGATGCGACGATTCGATTTTTTTACTGGCTACCGACACGGAAGGCCGAAACAGGACAGGCTACGGTTCTGGATTCTGGTTACTTTTGCTGCTCTCCCACTGCTGTGGCCGCTTGCTCGATCCGAAACCAGCCTATCGAGGGACCTGGAGCCTGGTTGTGCTGTATCCACCAGTGCAGCACTGATGTGGTGCAGGATTCAACAAAGATAACAAGGATAACAGAGCCACGAACATCTAAAAGCTAGCCTAGCGAGAGCTTTACACGCGCGGGGATTCGGGACACACTCGCTGCTCGTCCGTTTTCTTCGCCTTTTTTGCTTTGCTTTGCACGCCGAGACTCCTCGCCGGCAATTTTGCGAATTGCGCGACAGGCAACGCACACACAGGGACACGCACGCATGCCCCCCCTTTCACGCATCGCAGTCCACTTAATGCACGTGGCGTGGCAGCGGTGGTGCCGGTGGGTCGCGGCGCGAAAGGGTCAACCGAAACTCGTTATCGCGGCGTGGTGTAGAGAGCGGGAGAGAGAGAGAGAGACAGAGAGGGAGTGGGAGGGTGGCGGTGCTTACCACCACACAACCGTCGTCGTCGTCGCGGTCGCCTGTGCGTCACGGTTTCGGGTTTTGCGACGATCCATCGTCGCTTCGTCGCCGTCGTCGCCGTTCCGCGCTCATCAGCGTATGCGTGTGTCTGTGCTGGTGATGGTGACGGTACCGTAACGCGGCGCGACAAACGGTTGGCCGCGGCTGCTGATTGGAAGGAGTGAGATAGAAAGTGTAACCGAGAGGTGAAGCGAAAGAGGGAGACGCGACGAGCGAGCGAGATCGGTGGGGCGATCGTTGGCGGTTGGGACACTTTTTATTCTCGAACCGGGCGCGAGGGCTCGCCAGTATCGTTTCGCTGCTTCACCAGTGCGGCCAGAGCCACCACCGAGCAAACAAACAGCAGCAGCAGCAGCAGCAGCACAACCTCCGGGATCATCATCCTCCAGCTCCAGCTCCACCTTCGAGCCCCGAGGCATCAGCAAGCAAACCAAGTGTCCTTTTGTGTAGCGTGTACGCGTGTGTGTTTCTGTGTACATCGGTGCGTAGTTGTTGCGTGTGAGCACCGCGTGTGTGAGTTGGAGGAGCGCGCGCGCGCGCCTTTTTAATCCAAACCCGATAACAGGGCCACCGACGAGTTCGCGAAAAAAATCCGCCAAGGCCTGTAAGGTGTGTACTGTATTGGATGGACGACAGCATCCTGGCGCTAGTGTGTCCCGCCCGCTCTAGTGTTGCCTCTACTACCTAACGACTGTCACTACTACTAGCCCAGGCACTTGTCAAAATAATGATCGCAGATCAGCAGGCCAGCGAGTGCTTTGATAATAGAGTAAAGGCAGGCGATTGATAGAGAGAGATAGAGAGGCAGGGAGAGAGAGAGAGAGAGACAAGGAGAGACAGCTAGGGACTATGGAGAGCGAAAGAACGAGTGAGAGAGAATGGAAGAAGGTAGTACACACCGGCCGGCTGTGTCCCCAGCTGTGGCAGCGCAAATCAACCACCCCGAAAAACTCCAACCCCCCCCCCCCCCGCCCCGTCCATCCGGGGTCCATCTACGAGTCAAATCCACGCACGCACGCACGCACGCACGCACGCACCCACACGCGCGCGAATGCCGGCTTTTTTTTTCTTCAATAGCCTTTTCTTCTTGCGAGCTCAGCATGAGCACTGCTCCAGTATGCTATACTTGTGCTGGCTGATCAGGACGACGACGGGAGCAGTTGCCACGCCACGAGATGGACGCGTGGCACGAGGTGGGCCGCGATTTCGATTTCGTGGCGTTTTCTGCTTCTTGCTTGTTTTGCCCATCCTCTTATCGCTACGGATGGACGCTTATCGTGGACATTCGGACACACACGCACACACACACATACACACATACACACATACACATACACAGACTTTCTGGTCACCTTGCCCTTGCTCTTATGCGTTGCGGTGCGCGATCCCGAGTAGCCCGAGTGTTGTCAAAAATTGGCATAAAGCAGTTGCGCAAGATAGACAGGGAGAGCGATAGAGGAGAGAGAGAGAGAGAGAGAGAGAGAGAGAGAGAGAGAGAGAGAGAGAGAGAGAGAATATGAGAGTGATAGGCGCGCCATGTGGGTCTTTATTGTACATCCTATCCTGCGCTGCACCGGTTGCGTGTCCTGCGTGGAACACAATGCCCAGATCTTCTTCCAAAACTTCTCATCTTCTACATTTTCTCAACAGCGCAGCGCCGGCGAGAACAGCGCGAACGATTACCAACCAACTGGCAACAAAAGAAAAAGCAAACGGCCCCAAGCGATCGCGAAGGATCTAGAACGATCTGCCAGTCAGCCAGCCAGCCAGCCAGCCAACCATCTGCTTCGAACGTGTATAGCGCACGCGCACACGCAGCCATCCAGCCAGTTGACGAGTGCCGACGAGAAACGACAACAACATGGTCCTCCGGAGTAAGGTGAGGTCGCGCGTCGCCTCGCCCTGCGGCGAGAATACCACTAGCCCCCAAAACAATTGCTCCATCTACCAGTGTACCACCCCCCCCCCCCCTCTTGTCCTTAATCCGCGGTCTCCTTTCGCTTTCGATTCGAGCTCGCTCTTGTCGATGCTCGGCAGCGAATGCTTAAGGCGCGAACAAACCAACAGCGAACAGGTTTGCGTTCGCGGCATCGTGACCGTGGCCTTTCCGGTCGTTATGTTTGCGCTGCTCAGTTCCCCACCGCTTTCGGATTCTGGACCACCACCCACGCTGTTCTCGAGACTGTTTAAATTCGTATCATGACCTGTTGGTGTTGGTGTGAGTGAAATGCAAAATGATGTGACAGCGAAGCTGGCGATCACAGCAGAATCTAGTAGCGTTTTCGTGGTTGGTTGTTAGTGGGTAGCTTTCGGTTTTTAGCGCTCCCCGCTTTGCCACTCGGCGCTCGGTGCCTGCCTTGGCTACTTTGTTGCGACAATTAGTCGTATAGCCAGCCTGCCAGCTCGAGCAATCTCGAGCTACTACCACTGCTCTTGCTACGATCTTTAGCAACCACTTTAGTTGGCAATGTTGAGTGGCAAAAAAATGTGAAATCACTGCCAGCTGATAAAGGGCGGCAGCGCGGCAAGTCGGAACGGAGTAATAAGGTAGATTATCCCGCGGTGCTTCCTTATCGCGCACTCCAACACACACAAATGCTGGCGAGAGGCGAAACAAAACAAGGCGAGATCGACGGACAGCATGTGCAAACAACGTCGAGAGTATCGAGGCCGCGTTTCGGCTCGGGAATAAACGACGACGATCGACGGCGATCGACGTGCAACAAACAGCTATGGTAACAGCATCCCATAGCTCCGTCGAGTGACCGCCTCGCCAGGAGAAGCTGGAGAAGGAGGTGCCAGGGGAGCGTTCGCCTTTCCCACAGAGTTTGCCGTCCGACCGACGTGGTCCGACGTTTGTGTCCGTCATTGGGGGATGATAAGGCGCCCTGTAGGTGTTCCCATACCCGATAAGCTTCGCCTCCTATCTGGCACACCTCAAATCTTACCACCATCACCACCTTGCACCATCCATCTCGGCCTTTTTTTTTGTTTTTTTCTTCTTTATTTTGCCAATGACTGACTGACTGAGTATCCTTTATATCCGTCTCCAGCAACTCGTCCGGTATGCCTTCCAGCGGCTACTGGTGCAGCATCAACGGCAGCAGGTGCGCCTGTGCAGTGGCCATGGCATCCAGCAACAGACGGCGCTACGGGTGGAGGAGGAGGATAGCTTTCCCAAGCTGGCCGACGTACCACCGATGGCCGCCCCGTTCCCGATGAAGCTCGAGCACGCGCCGGATGTGGGCGAACAGTTCAAGGTAAGCAGGGGCGCGTCTGGTAGCAGGGAGGGGTGGCCCCCGAGCGCGGCCCGGAATTAAATTGCGCAGCGATTCCAGTGTCGCACGAGGGCGCCCGAGGGGCGGGTCAATCGTATGCTTCGTACGGTTCGCGCTGGTGACGCGCGGCGACGTCACCAAAACACGGCCCCCGGAGGGGTGGTAGGATTGAGGGAGTGGGAGGGGGTAATGCAAATATTCCGCTACCCGCTATCACGACCAACGCCGGAACGATGCCCTTTCGACCTCGGTCAGGCCAGTCAGCCAGGCCAGGCGAAACAACTACGCGGAGAATGCCTTTAATTCATGCCCCACTAACTGTCTCTCTCTCTCTCTCTCTCTTCCTTTCTCTCCAGTACGCCGATCTGAGCGTGCGGCTTGCGGCACCGCATCAGCTCAACCCGAAACCGGACGTCGACGATCTAGCGTTTGGCAAGTACTTCACCGACCATATGCTACGCGTGTCCTACCACCGCCGCCTGGGCGGCTGGCAGAAGCCGGAAATCACGCCGATGGAAAACCTTAACCTTCACCCGGCCGCCAAGGTGTTCCACTATGCGATCGAGGTAAGTTGACTGTGAGTTGAAGAGCAGCAGCAGCAGCAGCACGTTAATGCGGCGCCCCTTTTCCGCCTTCCTCCGCAGCTGTTCGAGGGTATGAAGGCGTACCGGGGCTTCGACGGTAAGATTCGCTTCTTCCGCCCGGAGATGAACATGGCGCGCATGAACGTGACCGCGTACCGGTCCGGGTTGCCAACGTTCGACAGTGAGGAGCTGATCAAGGCGATGGCCCGGCTCGTGACGATCGACTCCGAGTGGGTACCGCACACCGAATCGGCCAGCCTCTACATTCGCCCGACGCTGATCGGGATCGAGGTAGGGAACTGTGTGGGAACCACCGCCCCCCCCCCCTCTCTCTCTCTCTCCCCCTGGATTCCTGCTGAATCTCACATCTTTGCTAACCCGCACTTGTCTTGTTTCCGCACGACACCAACCACACAAAACAGCCGACCCTGGGTGTTGCTTCGTCCGATTCGGCCCTGCTCTACACGATCCTGTCACCGGTTGGGCCGTACTTCAAACCGGGTGCGAGCGGGCTCAAGCTGTACGCCGATCCGCAATATACCCGGGCGTGGCCGGGCGGTGTCGGCGATCGGAAGGTCGGCTCCAACTACGGACCGACGATCCACGTGCAGAAGGAAGCGCTGCGCAACGGGTGCCATCAGGTGCTCTGGCTGTACGGTGACGATCACCAGCTGACCGAGGTCGGTGTGATGAACATCTTCATGCTGTACATGAAGCCGAACGGAGGTAAGCGAACAACACCGCACCGATAGATTCGTTTCTCGAAAAAAAAAACACACACACACACACATAATCAACCCATTTTTGATGATTCGATCACATTGCATTATCCCTATTCCATTCGTATTTAGAGCGCGAGCTGCTGACGCCTCCGTTGGATGGGATGATCCTGCCCGGTATAACGCGCGACTCCATCATCCAGCTGTGCCACCAGTGGGGTGAGTTTTCGGTACGTGAGGAAAAGTTCACCATGTCCATGGTGAAAAAGTTGTCGGAAGAGGGCCGGGTAAGTGTGGTGCGCTTTCCATCGTTTA
Source organism: Anopheles aquasalis (assembly GCF_943734665.1). NCBI lineage: Eukaryota > Metazoa > Arthropoda > Insecta > Diptera > Culicidae > Anopheles > Anopheles aquasalis. The sequence continues at coordinate 1,223,320 of NC_064879.1, forward strand.
GCCCAGCCGCCAATAGCTCTAATAACTCATTCACCCTCTCCTCCCCCCGGGTCATTCGTCCTTGTAGCTGCTGGAGATGTTTGGCGCTGGCACAGCGGCCGTCATCAGCCCGATCGAGTGTATCGCCTACATGGGCGACGAGATCTTCATGCCGACGGAAACGCACGATAATCCGGTCTACCGGCGACTCTACACCACACTCACCGACATCCAGTACGGCAAGCTGCAACATCCGTGGGCCTACGTCATAGACTAGAACGGCATGCCGAAGAGTGTTCTGGGCCTGTTCCGGTCCGTGCACTGTGCATGCCTTGTCCGTTCAGTTCAGTTTCAGGGCACAGCACCCCAAAACCCTACTAGGAGGCCGGGACAGAAGGACTGGAAAGTCACTTCTTCAGCCACCGTGTCACCATGGTTGGATCCTTGGTCGATCCTTCATATCCAGCATTCCATCATCAGCAGCTCCATCTTGATGTTGCGCCCTACCTCTACTCCATTTCCACACACACACACATTCACTAACCCCTTAACTCCCTCCCCCTATTTTATACAGCGAAAGTACGATTGGAAAAGGAATCGTTTGTACGATAGGTGGATCCTGCCGCTCTGGCGCAAGCCCGTAGTACTGAGTATGCGTGTGCATATGATGGGCATGATGAGGAGATGTGATACCTTCGCGGGTGGTGGAAGTGGTAGTAGTAGAGGGCCAAGCGCCAACTTCGAACCGTATGCCACACGGGGTATGGAACGCAGCGCAGCGATCCATGAACGACTCCATGAATGTAATTTAATTTTCTCTTTGTTTTGAACTTGCCATTCAACAGAGCGCCAACTCTTTGCCAAAACCCCTTATTCTCGTGCTCGCCACTCCTCTTGGATGGCGACTTTAAAAGACATCGAACTTAGGTTAAAATAGACGCTAGAGCGTTTTTAGACAAGTTTCCGTTAGATCGTTATCGTACTGTGGCTGAACGTGCATTTACTAGTATCTAAGGCTTAAGGACGGTTCGGACGGGGGGTGGGACATGGCGGCTCGAAGAAGCCGATTTGCCATATTTTCGATTTTCAAGCTCTCCGTTTTTCTCTCTCTCTCTCTCTCTTTCTCTTTTCCTCTCTCTTTTTATTCCTCTTTGTCTTGTATTTGATCATCCTAGTGGCAGGGAGAAACCTAGTGGCAAATCCAGGAGGGAATTTCTCTTTCACAAAGCATAAATCGTGATAGATTGTTGCTGTATTGTTGGCGGCTGTAAAATGTATTAGATTCTAAATATTCCGCAACATTCCAAGCCTATCTTCGTTCAATATGATTGCTGGAGTCGGATTTTGATTGGAAGTGCGATCGCAAAATGAAAATTTGTATCACTTACTAATTACATATGTGCAACTACTCCTACCGCCGGTCTCTGCCCCGTTTTAGCTGTTGCTTTCCGTCTTGTGATTTATAGGCCCTCCCTAGTTGTATAAACTAGTTCACCTTCTCCTACATTTGGCTTCCCCAGAAGATAAGAAAAAGAAACCAAACTGCCCCTGCCCCCTGATATCGGTGTATACATTAAAAATGTTTTCTCTAGTTCACGTACCTTCACTGGTTTCATCATCCTACTTTTGATTGGGTGTGAGCGTTGAGAGTTTATTTTTTTTATTAGTAATAATTTCATCTCTACTTTCCTTTGTTCTGAGAGAACAATGTTGTGTCGTACAAAGCAAGAAGAAAGTGCATTTCCTCCCAATTTGATGTATCTCTTTTGTACATATAGTGAAAGAGACAGGCTAGTGGCTGGTAGTTGTGAAAGTTGCTGTTAATGCTGCTGCTGCTGCTGCTACTACTGCTGTGTCGTGTTCGACAGATTACGCATATGTACAGTAGAAGGTGGTGACTGCAGCATATTATCCTATTTAGGCGTCACTAGATGCCTTTAGTGACCTAAGTTAATTTAAGCGTATGTGTCATAAATGTTGCTGCGCGTGAAATTGCGTTAAATAGGCAGCGGATGTGTCATAAATCATGATGAAAATAAATTACGGAAACCTAAGTCTCGCAACCTTGCCCTTTTACACCCTCGATGACGACGAACAGAGCTAATTCACAGAGTGCATCGGATTTGTAACAAATGCGTTATTGCAAGTTTATTCAACATATCTTGCGCTGCGTGTTTTCATATTTTCTCTAACAATATCGCGTATTTTCTCGTCTTTTTTGTGATTGACAGATAGGCACGAGAGCCCCTTATAACCAGTGCTGTGCGATAATTCAAATGCTCTCGGAGCCAGTGGCTCATTTCGTCCTCGATTAGACGAATGGTAGTGTCGACCGGACCGAGTACGCTATATTTTTCTTCGCGACACGAAACATAGGAATAAAGGAAAACAAATTTGTCGAGTAGAATAAAATAATCAACGATCGTTTAAAATTTCCTTTTTGACGGAATGGTTGGAATATCGCACGAGAAAACCGGACACGGTGCACACGGAACAAATAGTAGGCTCTAGCATTAAATTGGAATTGGAATTAGAGTTATGTTGGAATTGTGTTGTGGCCAAAACAAGCAACAAGGAGAATGAAAAGGCACCGTTAGGAGTTGCCTGTTGGAATTCTAAAAGCAAAAACAAAACTAAGACCCAGCTGGTATGTGGTTGACAACAAAAAAAAAACAAAAAAAAAACAAAACAAATTGAGGAATGAGTTTCAATACGCTGCCTGTTGCTGCTGCTAGCAGGCAGAACACCGACCCAGGGCGCCACCCTACTCCGGGAGGGTTAGTCGGAGAAATTCGTCCTTCTTTCGGCGGTACTCAAGAAATCGGGTCGCGCCAAACCTGCAAAAGAAGCAACAAGATAGATGAGCGCGATCGCGTAATGAGATTGGCGTGGCGCAGACGCAGACGCCGAATTTATACGCACCGCACAAAATCGAAATCGATGGTCGAATGTTCCGCCTGCACGAGTGCCCACACGGCCCACAGAAAATGCGACGCCAGGGCGTACTGGTTCACCTGCACGTACAGGCGTTCCACCGCGCTCACGGTGACACTGGGGGATGGTGGTGGTGCGTCATCAGTCGCACCGTACTCCAGCAGGTACTCGCGCAACCAACGCTGCTGGAATTCCCGCGACGGATAGCGCTCGTAGTCGATCTCGTCGACACCGGCGAACTCGGTAAAGTGGTTGCCGATATCGAACGCCTGATGATTCAGTGCCGCATACTCGTAGTCGATAAAGGTCACCTTCGCATGCGCCTCGTTGTAGATCACGTTCCCGAGCAACAGATCGTTATGGCAGAACACGAGCGGGCTGCCGAGCGCGAGGAGCCGTGCATAGAGCGCATCGAACTCGGCCCGGAGTTCGCTTGCACGTGGAAACGTCTGCCATACCCTAGCATGTTAGAAAAGACAGACAGTCAGCCAGATCAGAGATAATTTGGACGCAGCGCAGGTCGTCACGGCTGCATTTTCACCGACTAACCGATCGTTGATGGTGGGATCGCTGAACCGCTCCGGTACCAGCTGGAGGAACTGATGCACCTTCGCCGGCAACGCTGGCCCCGGGTTGGCCGGTTCGGTCGGACGCACCTTGTGGATCTGCGCCATACGGCGGGCCACCAGTGGCCAGACGCGCTCCTCCTGGCAGGTTACCGGCGTCAATGTTACTCCCGCCTCATACGCATACGCCAGCCCGTTGTCAAAGGTCGCGTACAGGGCCGGTGCGTAACCGTGCTGGTGGAGGAGCAGTATGTTCTCAACCTCCTTGCGCCGATCGATCAGCAAATCCGTCTTGTTGCCGTACACACGCACCAGCACGACATCCTTGTCTAGGGTCGCATCTACGGGGCTGCCTTTGTTTTGCTTGGAGGGCGCTTGGCCATTGTCGTTTTGATTGGGTTGATTGAAGCATCCGACCAGCTTGTTCGTGATACCGTCTGTGAATAGCTGTAGCAAATCGTTTGGCGTTAATAATAATAATAGAAATCCTTCAAAGACGACCAATCAGGGTGCTGATCAGTGTAAGCCAATTGAAGGAACGCATGATTCCACGACGATGACGGTGTTCGTCGAATTGGAGCCAGCCCGCAAGCAAGCAAAGTATCACACATCACATCACACCACCACCTCCACTCTCTGCTTTTGCCAATCGTGTAGATCATGTCAGATCATGCGAGCAGAGTGGAAGCCGCCACCGTAATCGCAATCTGGCAACCCGAACGCGATTCGGAGCCCTCGGCTCGGCGACAAGGCGCTCGCTATTTACATGTTCAATTTTGTCTCATTATCATCATTACCTCAGCCGGTTATCGCTTGACAGCAGTGTGACTATTGTCGGTTGCCGCGTAATGTGCACACTACTATCGCGAGTCTTTTGCTGCGGTTTCATCCTTTTTTGTCTCGAGGAAAAAACAAAACAAATATTTTTACTAAAAAGAAGACAATCTAGCAAGATTAGAGACTGGTGCTGGTGCTGGTGCTGGTGTAGAGGCCACATGGCGTTCCCCGGGATGTGCACATTGGAGATACACGTTGTGGAGCGATAAGTTCCATTCAACCGTTCATTGTCCAGTGCTACATGTTTGGTCTCCGGCAATAATCATGTCAAGATAACGTCTTACTGAGCCGCCCGTGAGCGACAGATCGCTGTCTTGAGATAGCTTCCCTTCCTCATAGCGCCTGCCAGACGCTTTTCGCTTGAAGCAAAATTGGAGAAATTGGGATGCACAAGCGAACGTCCAATACACTCTTCACATGACTGCTGCCGATAAACTTTCCCTTACCGTTTGCCAATCGCATGGGTTTACCTTGACGCTTATGGGGCCTACTTAAAACGGTTTTACTCACCTTAAAACGAACATCGCTGGTGTGCCAGTTCGGTCTGATAACCTTCAGTATCTCGAGGGCGCCTTCGTTGACCGAATGCTCACCAATCGACAGCGATAGGTGCGGTACCGCATTGGCCATCCTCTTTCGCTGTTCACACGTACTATTTTGAGCAAAGTAGTGGCGCTGCGCTCCAAGCTGGGCAGGCTGGGCTAAAACATTCACGAAACAAACGGGTCAACCTGCAAAACAGAAAACGATCGACGGTTGAAATTTCGAAGGCACTACCGGTCACCGCAGGGCTGATTGATGCCTTTGCCCAGCACGAGCGGGGCTGAACGATGAGCGTACCACAAAGGAAAGCAAGCACACGTCTGCTCGCCCCACTCTAGAGAATCGAAGACGGATGGGTTGCTGCGAAGCGGTTGAAGCAGTTCAACCAGATAGAATGGCTCGAGGACGGAAACTGCGATAACCGGTTAAATGGTTCGATGGCCCAGCCGATGCGTGCGGATGTGTGCGTCATGCGTGCACTTGTGTGCACCTTTTGGTTTGTGGAACACTAATAATCGCTTACCAGGTAGCTTAAGACTAATCACTGGCTAACTTGTATTGCTTTTAAATAATTCCAGCCGAAAATTTGGGCTGAAAAAAGAATCCGCTGGGATCGGTAGCGATGGTTTCTCAATCCATAACAAGCTTCCTAGAATGCGGTTATATGGCTAACAGGGGTGTCAACGGAACAAGCTCGAATTAGAGGTTTTTCGCATTTTTTTCATTCGGAGCTCGAAGGACCATTCGCGATTTTCGACATTTTCAAATATGTGCGCGGGCAATTGGCAGGCAGGTCAGGCGTAATTACCTTTTTCCCTCAAAACGTATGACTTGCCGCTTAAACCCTACTCATTACCTCAGCCGGTTGACCATCACTACTGTCTCCCATCAGAGAGCACAAAACGGAGTTTTTTATGTTTAGGTGAAATTTAAATTTCCTAAAATAAAAACAAAAAAACTATAAAAACTAATTGCCGTTTATTAGATTTCATCAAAGTAAAACGTGTTAGGATGTGGTTGCTAAATTGCGTAAACAAAGTTGGCGTCGTGGACGAGCATCGGAAATAACGTGTTTTTTTGTTGTTATTGATATTACTGGCGGTGCCGTATTTATTCGGAAAGATATAAAGGGAAGAACAAAGTAGAGAGAGCAGGATTTCCTCGTGCCCTGGAACCGTTATACTGGGGGGACTCGGTGAAATGACGTTTTGCTCAACTCACCGGTGAAGTGATGCAAAAAAAAGATCGGATGTGCTTTATTCTGCGATTTTATATTTTCTGATTTTATTTTTCCAAAATGTCTGGGTCCGGATGGTGTGCGATTGTTTGTGTCTAGCGAGAATCACAACAAAACAAATATAATTCCTCGTTCAATACAGCGAGCCAACGGTGATTATTGTCTGGCGCAATTTGAATAGGTCTGCTCGAAAGTTTGTCGACCGCGCGCGCACTACACGCAATTCGAACATTGGATTCTGCTGACGAGGCAAGTCTCGTTGGTTGTGTACGGCGTGTGGGTGTCATTATGCTGCAAACGCCCGTTGGATGCGGCAGCATTTTCTGCCGTTGGTCCTGTCGCGTTGGTCTAGTAAGTACATATTTCTCCCGTTCTCTCTCCACACCTCGCTTGTCCCCCCCTACCCCCGCCCTGGCCATCAGCATCAGAATTACGTGTAAATGTGTTGTGTGTACCCGTGTAGTGCAAGTGCGCGCGCGTACACTGTCGGTTTTCGTGTTTGTATCGTCCCCACACGAGACAGAGAGAGAGGGAGAGAGAGATACGCTGCCATGGTTGGTCCGCTCTGTGTGGGGAAGGGGGCAGGAATGGAATTGGTACGAAAGTTCAATAGCCACCACCGTCCGCCGTCCGTCCCAGATGTGCGGAAAAATGCATTCGCCGCCGGAACCGCGCGCGTTACTCGTTGGCTGACCGTTGCCGATGGAAGCTAATCGCGCGAACCACCGCATCCTGGTGGTGGAGAAAAACCTGGGGTATTTTTTGGGTGTTTCTTTTATTGCGCACCTTCCCATTTCTCCTTTCCTCGTGCGCACTTGACGCGTATATCAGGTTCAGGCGGCGGCGGCGGCGGCGTCGCGTCGCGTTCGCCTGCTCCAACCTACGCCTACCGCCCCAGCAGGACAGCATCCGCGCACCACGTTACTGTGTAATCGCGTGACGCCATTTTGTAGTCGGTCGATGTTGTTGGTTTGTTGGTCGGTCAATTCATCGCCTCTTGTTCTTTGCGCAAAAAAGAAACTCTTCCTGGCGCGGAGTTGTTGGTAGTTCGGAACACCGTTGGCGAGCAGCGTTTCCCAGAAGTACGCCGTTTTGTTTTCTTTGTTGTTCGCTCCCGGCTCTCGGTTCGCCCAGCCGCCACGCCAGACGGCGGCGCCAGCGATAGCCACTAGCAGCTGCCACTTGCTTCCCTCTAATCTATTGTCCATCGCTGTGGCGCAACACACATACATACAGATACACATGCGCCATCGTCATTGCTGGCAACGCGGCAGCAGCCTTTTTTTCTTCTTGTTCTTTGTATGCGTACACGTTGCTCCCGTCCTTCTCCTCCTTTTCCTCTCGTCTTCTGCATCTTCCCGTTATCCTTCCCACCGCTGTGGTGGTTAGTTTCCGTTCGTGCTCACATGGATGTGTGTGTGTGCGTAAAGTATGCGTGAGCTGTGACAAGAGGAAAACGGGTTTTCGTCGCGGTTTGTGTGTAGGTGTAGCTAATGTTGCTGGCGGTGAAAGCTATGCAAGCACACTAATACCACCGCAATGATGCTCTGATTGCCGTTCGGTGGAGGTGCTGATGCTGCTGGCTATATCGTTCCCGGCAGAGAGGCGCCTGTTGTGTGTCGCACCGTCTCGCGATCGCCGTTTAAGCTGTGTTTTAACTGTTTGTCTTTTCTTACTTCTAGTCGCTCGTCGTTCGATGTACGCGCGTCGCGTCTATACAACAACCCCCGTTGGCCCTCGTGACATGATTGGGCGACCGTGCGATTTGATGTGAGCGATGACGAAGACGACGACGTCGAACTGATAAAGAGTGGTCGTCGCGATTACCGACCACCGACCGCCGTCGCCGCGTATATGCTGAGTGGTGCGCGAGCAAGTGTTGAGAGTGTGTTGGGAAAATTGTGATTGTAAAGGCGACGTGGGGAAGGCGAAGTGCACTAACGAAAGAAAAAGAAGAAACGAAACGAAAAGAAAAAAACGCCAAAAGAAAAGACCAATCTGAAAAGAAGACTCCAGTGAATCCGCGTGCGTGCGTGTGAGTCTCTGTGTGTACGTGTGTGTCGCAGTGTGTGTTTGCGTCAGGCGACCTAACATACTGAATCGTAGGACGGCGGTCCTCTTCACTCTTCTGTCAGCAAGCCAAATGCAGCTCAACTCCCGATCAACATCAATCACACCACGGCAAACCGTACGCTCCACTATCTGACGACCCCCAAACCTCCCACTGACGGCAATTCCTTGTGTCCATCCACCGCCATACCGGGGAACAGGCAACATTATCCGAAACACGGCGGCGACAGCAGCAGCAGCAGCGTCCTCATCAACCCGTCGATCGATTGTGCCCGGGTAAGTGAAGTGGTCACCTGGGGCGGGAGTGAAGGGGAACAGGCCGTACAGGACAGTAGAACTCCAGCACTTTTATTCCACACACAAACACAGACACAGCCAAGCACACACTCGAGCGCGCACGCAAACACATAAACGCACACATTCAGAAGCACGCGCACACGCACTGATTCATCTCTTTTTCGTTCTCTCTTCCTCTTTTTTGGTTTTTTTTCGGTTGGTCCCTCAGCTATGCCCGTACCGTCGCCCGTAATATTATACACACCCGGTGGTTGGTGAAGAAGGACACAGGGCTCTAACCACCGCCACACCGGTGCTTCTGCGCTGCCACTGCTGAGCATCATCTCGAGATCTCGAGATAGAGAAAAAGTACGTACCCAATACTGTGCATGTGCACGTACGGCTTGGGGGAAGTTGGGGTTTGCCTAGCGTGAGGAGGAGCAGAAGGAAGGTGAAAAAAGTAGAGCAAAATGGTGGGCCTTGCTGGCCCTGCCTGGCACCTGCTCCTGCTGCTGCCGCCCATAACCGAGAGTCTCGCTGCCTGGGATGTTTCTAATCGGAGCTGGTTGGATGTTTGTTTGTTTTTTTTCTTTGTGTTTTTTAGATTGTTCTTTTGCGAGGCCTAGCTCTGGTCGCTAGCCATCATCCGGATGGGTCTACGCTTTCGTGCGAGGCACTTCAGTCCAGCAGCTTGTATTGCCGACGTAACCAGCTTCCCGGTAGTGCATATGCAGCGTCCCCGCCGAACGCTCACGTCCCGTCCTGACAGCCCGATTGCGTCCTGTTTGCCATTGCCGCCATGCGAAAGCTAAGCCTTAGCACCGGCACCGGAATGTCACGACCCTCGAAAGCAGTACCGCAGATGAAGAAGGTGATGCCCCCCGCCGTCCCAGAGATTTACGGAAAGGAGCGAAACTTGAACGGCGTCGGTTGCGTCGGTACGGGCGACACGGGCGACCGGGATCCGGTTGCGGAAATCCTTCCAGCGGCAGTGGCCGGCAGCGATCTAACGGTGATCGACGGTGGTCCTGCGCTCGGCGCCCGAAATGTGTCACAGCAAGCAGGGGCCGGGACCGGCACCACCAGTATACCGAACTCGGTCGGCCACGGACACGGAGGACGGCACGGGACCAGCGACGGTTCCATCACGACACCGACACCGGCCGCGACGGCAACACCGTCCAGCTTGGTGCTGCGCTGCACATCGGATGCCTCGGGGGTGCTGGATTACGCCCTGGACGACCAGGGCATCGATTTAACGCAATCGCCCGGCCGGGACAGCCCGGTATCCCTGTCCGGTTCGGCCGGATCGGGCTCACGTCATTCCACTGCCAGCCTGGATTCGGGGCGTGCCTCCTCCTACCTGACCGGAGCCTCGAACCTCTCGAACCGTAGTGTGAGCGGCGTCGGTAGCTACGGTGTGCTGTCTTCGCCCCGCTGCTCGGTCAGCTCCTGCTCGATCGGTTCCGGCAGTGGTGGTGGTAGTGGTAGCAGCAGTGGCGCCGGTGGCGGCGGCAGCCATCGCCTGAGCAACCACTCGAACCGCTGCGATCATGACATCATCTCCGAGTGGCTGATGGAGGTGCACTTTCACGAGTACACGTACCTCTTCCTGGACGCCGGTTACGATCTGGCGACGATTGCACGCATGACACCGGAGGATCTAACCGCGATCGGCATCCGAAAGCCGAACCACCGTGAACGACTGAAGCGGCACATCGACGCACTCAAGCTGCCCGACTCGCTGCCCAGCTTCGTACCGGGCTCGATCGAAGAATGGTTGCGGCTGCTGCGGCTGGAGGAGTACGTGCAGCCGCTGCTCGCCCAGGGCTACCAGACGGTGCACGACGTAACGCAGCTCACCTGGGAGGATCTGGAGGACATCGGTATCGTGAAGCTCGGTCACCAGAAGAAGATCCTGCTGGCGATCAAGCGGGTAAAGGATATTATCAGCGGAAAGATGATGCAGCAGCAGCAGCAGCTTCCGTATTACGCTCTGGCGGCGAGTGGTGGCGGGTCGCCCACGTCCACCACTGCTGCCATAGCGACCAGGGCACCGCCCCCGCTGCCTGGCACCGTTGGTGTACGGTGCGCACACTACACCGACGACACCGGTATCGGGTTGCGGTCCGATTCCGCGCTCGGCCTTCCTGGGCATCAGCAACACATTCCATCTGCAAGCGCCACAACTGGTGGTGTGGTTTGCGGCAACTACAGTACATTCCTACGACAGCATCAGCACCAACAACAACCACCAATCGCCCGGGGACCGGAAGACGACTCGGGTTCCGAAGTGGTCTATTACGCCCAGCAGCAGCAGCATCATCATCTTGCCCAACGCAGCAACGCGCCTCGTCAGCAGCAACTGCAACAGATGATCACCTATCCGCATGTGCATTTCGATGGCACGCAAGCCGTTTACCGGCGCAGTTCGTTCGACGACAGTGACATCACGCCGACGAACGACGACCTTTCGCATGCGATTATACCGCATCATCATCATCAGCATCAACACCATCACCTGCACCACGATCAGCAGCAGCAGCAGCAGCAGAATTGGCTACATTCCCAACACCAGCAGCAACAGCAACAGCAGCAGTACTTCCAGGGCGGTGGAACGCTACCACGACAGTACCAACGCGGCAGTTACGGTACCCGGTTAGCGTTTCTCGGTCCTTGCGCCACCGCTGGTGTGCCCGGGGGCCCGGTAGCTCCACCGCAGGGACGCCAACGCCCCATCGCCAAGATAGTCGCCAACAATCTGAAGCTGCCTGGTACGGTAGCAGCACCCACTGACACCGCGGTGGCGGATTCGGCGTCCTCTTCGGCGTCACCTTCCGCTTTGTGCTTCCCAGCGGGTGCCACTGGACTGCCCGCCTCCTTGCTGGGGCACATCGAGAACGTCGAGATGGCGACGGCCGCCCTGGATGCAATGCATTTCTCCAATTACAGTAGCGCAGCAGCTGCCTACACGACAGCCGCTCAGTCACCTCAGCAGCTCCTAAAGTACGGCATGAAACCGGGCGTGGTCGGATCATCCCAGATCGAGCCTAATGCGGCGATTTCACAACTAATATCGGGCTCTGGTGGAGAGGCTAGTCAACAGCAGCAGCAGCAGCAGCAGCCGATATATCATAATCAATTGATATTGCAACAGTCGTCAGGCCATGGTGGCAATAATTATCATCACCTCGGCCCTCAGCAGCAGCAGCAGCAGCAGCACGGTTTTACATCATCGACGCAATCCACACCTTCTCCACCGAACCAGCATCATCATCCGCTCGGTGGTGGTTCCATTCCATTCGTTGGCAGCTGCTTTACCGCCTGCCATACGCACCAGACCACCGTCGAGGTGCACAAAGTATCGACGCAGCAGCACGACAACAAATCCAACTCGAGCCTTGAATCCATCGATCAGATACCGTTCGCGAACGAGAATGCCGGCACGATTAAGCAGCGTTCGTCGCTCAATCGCCCGAGCGACTATCATCATCATCATCAGCAGCAGCAGCAGCAGCAGCAGCACCACCACCATCATCATCCAGCATTGCTTGTCACTCTATCATCGTCCTCCGCTTCATCGTCGTCTTCCTCCTCGGCGTCGACTGGATCGATCACGACGACAGCAACGACTTCGGGCGTCCTACAGAAGCAACAACAATCCTCTCCGTCGTCGTCGTCATCCATAGCCGAGAGCATCGCCAGCCCCAATAGCTTTTCGAATGACCAGACCAGCAGCTCCACTGTGCTAACAGTGGCCGCTGGTAGTACCGGTGGCGGAACAAGCGCCAAAGACGAACACCGCCAGTCGGAGGTAGCCGGGAGTGGCCAGGAGTTGACGGTGGCGACTGGTGGCGACGGTGACATTTACGGCACCAATGTGCTCAATGACATCGGCCATATGCTGGCCAATCTGACCGACGAGCTGGACGCCATGCTGGAGGATGAAAAATGCGCCGGTATCAGCGACGCGGACTGAAGGAACGTAATGCAACGCAACGGTCGTTCCTGTACCCGTTGAATGGCTCATCGTGAAAAGGGTGGGAACGAGACGGCTCCTGTTGGATCGTCCGCCCGGTAATCTCGTCTTCTCTCCGTGATCGCGATCTGCTGCACGTGAGGTCCAAATCCATTGATTGATAGAGCATTTGTTTCCCAGCGCGCGTGTTATATACCATTGTGATAATGATAATGCAAGAAAGCAATGAGAGCAAACATGGCTTTCGGGAGTTAATCGAGAGAGAGAAAGAGATGGCAGGTTGAAGGCAAAGAAGTGGCAGCTTTTATGGCGAATAGTTTAGACCCTTTTTTTAGGATGTAGTAGAATGTGTAGAATAACTCCATACATGACCGGAGGATGTTTGGACTGTTCCGTTTGTCGCTGTTTCAGGCGTTTCATTCCGTTACGTCTCCGGAGAGGGGAAATTGAAGGGAAAGCGAGGTGTGTGGGAAAGGGGAATTAATGCCGCAATGTTTTTGGGGTGCGCGTGTACGCGTCGCTAATGCTGTGACACGATCGTAGGTAGTCTCGCCTACATTTTGCATACCAATACCATTTTATTCTTCTTTTCTTTTTTTTCCCCCGAACGTTATTCTATTCGGAACATTATTCATTATTCCGTTTGAATTTTAGTCGATGAATTTTTTACGCTACGTTTTTATACTTAAGCCCAGGCTTGTCGTGGGGGCACAACAGGAACTTGTTCAGGCCATTTTTTTTTGTTTATCATTTGGATTTCTGGCAAAATGTTCACTGTCAATCTAATTTTGTCTGTCACTTTCTATTTTTCTTGTTTACTACACTTTCTATTTTTCTTTCTGTATATGGTACATACATACATGGTATTTCGCAAAGTAATCAGGACTTGTTGCATAGGAAAAATTCTGGTGACACTATCTTATCGTTGGTTTTTTTGTTTGAAAAATGCATCCTTTAGGGACTTTCAGTCCAAATTTCATGGCATGGGCATGGTCTGGTACAAGCCTTCTGAACGGCCATAAAGCAAGTATCAAGCACGTTATGCTGACATTTTGGCCATTTAGAAGGCTTGTACCGACCGCCAACCCAACATACTGTCGCTTCATGATCCATAACTTCCAGTGGACCAAATGCTATGAAATTTGGACTGAAAGTCCCTATCTTTCTTTCAAACAAAAATATCCAAATTAAGATAGCGTGACCAAAAATTTTTCTATGCAAAAAGTCCGGCTTACTTTGCGATAGACCATGTCAAAAGGAATGAAGTAGAAAAACCAAAACCCAAAACAATACACTACACTAAGGGAAAAAAAACGGATTATATGATAATTTTATGTAAGGCAATGTTTAGATGAGCGGCAGCAACAATTTCGTATGTTTTGGATGACCGTTCAATAAACACCGAGGGTTTACACCAGATTTCTCATTAAATGGAAACATTTCGCAGAAACACCGCTTCCCCCTCTGGTTTCCCTTTTGTTTTGGGAGCCGCGCCCTCTCCTCTGGTCATGTACTCTCGTGTGTGAGCACACTCGCTTACCTCTTCTCAGCCATTAATATAGATAGCTTCTGCTACGGCTGGTAGCAGGCTAATTAATAGTTCCGTAACTCCAAGTGGGATTAGATTCGGTAATCTAAATGTGAATGAGGAGCCCAGAAAATGGAAGAAAATGGGAGGATAGAAGCAGAAAGGTTTTAGAGGATACTTCTCGCTGCGGATTTGCAACGGTTGACTGTAGGAAAATGTAAAACCGTGTAGGTAGGACGTAAACCGCCACAGGAAAGCGCCCCTGGTAAGGATGCGAGATAATATTGTAATCGCGATTATGAAAACAGAAAGAAAAGAAAACAGAAAGAAAACAGAAGCGAAATGGTAACAAAACACCTCCGGGGATTTTGACAACAAAAAAATAAATGCTGCTTGGTTCTGTTTCATTGTATAATATATTGAACCATAACGTAATAAACATTGATTACAAAACTGACGAGTACTTGTCTGACTCCCTTCGTTTTACTTTTATTCGTTACTTTTATTGGTATCCGTTATTGTTTCCGTGCATTTTCTTTTTGCATTTTCCTCTATCAACGGCAGAAGCGCGTGAGCTTTTAGGGGGGGGGGGTCTGACCTGTTTTTTTGTCATACTAAACTACAACTTATCAAGAACATTTGGTTGTATATTGAGGACGATTGTGGGAAGTAAACTTCACTAACGGCTTCAAGTTTTAAGGCATGCTGGATCACTTGTAATACATGTAAAATTTGCTATTCCTTGGATAGATTATAAGTTTATACAGGTAGTCCCGTCGAGTTTTGGTTGAATTTTCCATATCAATCTTTTTGTAAACCTGGCTCATCAGGAAAATGCAAATCAACATTCTTTTCATAGATAATAAGTTTATCCAGGTATGAATTTAAAGTTTTCGATTTTAAATTTCGAGAATTTTGAAGTTGAAAAAACGAAGCTTTTTTCGAGTATACCGTAAAAATCCACGTTTTATATAATTACTTAAAAAACACATTTTCACGAAAACTCGAAGGGGTACCGGGGTAAATAGTGTCCGGATAACGCATAGTGCCGCGTATGGTGTGCGGATTTTCAAAAAGCTGTATCTTTGCCAGTTTCTGTTAAATTAATAGAAAAAAATGCACAACACTCTTGAACTGTTTTGGCATTAATGGAAAAATGTATAAAACAAATGTCACAATAAAAATTACATTCCCTTGAGCCCCCCCCCCGAAGCCATGTGACATCGAAATGGGGCCTGCGGCGGTGATGAGGGGTTTTCGGATACATGGGTGTGCCCGCGCTACGCTGTAGGACGAATGCCAGAAGAGGGAAGAGCAGTTGTGAAAATGATTGAATAAATTTATTTCGAACGATAATTATTCGTCTCGTCTTGTAAGTAGTGTCGTCTTCGCCCTTCGCTATCGTGCATGTTCGCGCGATCACTTTGCTTTTCTGTTGTGTCAGTTTGCGTATATATATATGTGTGTGGGTGTATGTGTGTATGTGTATGTATGTCTGGTTCACTTTTAGTTTATTTATTCGAAATTCAATTTAAATCCATTCATTTAACTTCACCACATCTTTTCCATTCCTCGATCCTGTCGGCCTGTTTTGCTTCTCTCTCTCTCTCTCTCTCTCTCTCTCTCTCTCTCTCTCTCCCTCCCTCTCTCTCTCTCCCTCTCTTTCTCGCTCTCTCTCTTTCTCTCTCTCTCTTTCTCTCTCTCTCTCTCTCTCTCTCTCTCTCTTTCTCTCTCTGTGTAGTCTACTTTTATACTTTTCATTTAACTTCAACCGTTTGTGGTTCCGGTTAGGTTTATGCTGTTTTTTTGTTGTTTAATGATAGTTATTAGTTTTCGGTTATGTTTTTTGTTGTGTTTGTTTAATTATCCTAATTGGAAAACAAATACGTTACAACCATTATTGAACGACTTCGAAACGCAATGATTGATTGTTGCTCTCACTAGATTTCCTCTATTTTTTTTCCTCTTCTTATTTGCTATTAATTTCCTATTCGCGCTCCCCTCCCCACCCCCGCACAACCAACACCGCTGTGATCAACCGAACAAATTGTAATTACGCCGACCATCCTCCGCTTTCCCGTTTATCGCCACTAGCAACACTGGGTTAGTTCGCAAATTGTTTGTGGGTTGCTTTCCACCGGGCACGCGCTCGCGCAAACTGTAAGATATATTTTGTTTTTTAGTATTCGTCTTCCGAAAACGTGGGAATAACAGTACTATAATTAGAAGGAAAACTTCAAAAAAGTAGCGCATATTGATAGTATTGTTGTTTATGATAACTGCTTTGCTTTGCTTTGCCGCTGTCGCTGTTTGCGGCTGGTTCCACCGAGCGCTAAAAATCGAGACAACATCACAGCGGAGAGGACACTGGAAGCGTAGCGATGCCCTGTTCTCAAAACTCAACGAAACCAAACGAACGAAGAGGAAGAAGGAGGCGCACAGGTGCCTACACCCCGCGGGGGGAATCCATAACCATCTCCTCCCTTCTTCCCCTCTACCAAACCCCCTCCCGACCCATTTCCCTCCCTCGTGCCAATTTCTTGTTCCAGCCAACTGCCTGGCTGGCCTCACTCTCCACCCTCAGTCCCACCCCACCCCCGCAATGCGTGCGGGTTTCGCTGAACGCGCCGCGATCAGTTTTGCAGCGGGAAGACTAGTAGTGTATGTGTATGTTTTTTTTATTCTTTTGCGGGGGTGGGAAAGGACACAGGAGGTGGAACTGAGGCGGTGCCGGCGATGGATTCGCGGCTCTTTGAGCGATAGCGTTGGGGACTCGCTTCAGTAGGCTGACGCTAGGTAGCTAGCTGCTGCTAAATGCATTTTCGTGCAAGCATCAAGGGTGCGCACAACTATGCTGCCCGATCGTTGAGTAGTGTGTGTTTTAATGCTGTTGAAACAAACAATATGGCTCCTAATACAATCAGCAACCCTTTTCATGGGATAAAGTCTTGTAATTCCGACAGAGGACGCATTATAATGGTTTTCCACATTTGTTCTTGTCGCAGCAACGGGTGCAGCTGTTTTAGACGAATGAAAGCTCGGCATAAGGGTACCGTTTTTCGTGCCTATTTTTTTTTTTGGGCATGGAAATCATCATCCTTTTGTGATCCATAAAAAAAGCATTGCAACAGCAAAGTGTAGGAAACTCAATCAATCATAGTGCGTTGGCGCTGATTACTGCTGGAGCGTTTCAATTGCCACCACACCCATCTACAACCCCTTTCATCTCGACAGAAAGAGGGATACAGAGAGACAGGGGGAGGGAGGTGGGGGGATGGGGCTGGGAACCATTTAAACACAACTCTACTCTCTCAACACCCCCTTCCCAAAAACCCTCTCAACCATGCTTGCTAACCTAGGGCTTTAGTCATTTGATTATTCCATTGAGCCAACGATCAGTTTCTTTTGTCACGGTGAAGGTTCACCGATCGTTGTTGAGGTTGTTCCGTGTGCCTCTTTTGCTTTTGGCCTCCTCCTGCTGCTGCTGCTGCTGCTGCTGCTGCTACTCCTCCTCTGTAGCTGCTATGTGGAAATGCTTGCTAAGCGTGCTTAGATCCTTCTTTCATTGTGTTCGCACTGTGGTTAGGCGTTTTTTTCTTGTTCTTCTTTTAAGTATGCGTTTGTATTGGCTTTTTTTACCTGTTTGCTGTCTGGTATGTGTTTGAAATTGATTCTTTGTCGTCGGTTTTATATTACTTTTTTTGGTTTGCTTTTACTTTTTGACTTTACTGTTGAACTTTTAAGCTTTAAATTTCACAATACATGGGCTGACGCTTTGCTACGCTGCGTAACTTTTTACTGTCGCTGTACTGCATCGCTGTGGCATTCCGACGTCGCTTACAAAACTAGCGCAGTAACGCTACCGCTGGTTTATTGTTTTCGAGTTCTCTCTGTTCTCTCTCTCTCTCTCTCTCTTTCTTTCTCTCTCTCTTCCTATCTTACCCCATCTTAACACCTATTGGCCGCCTTTTCCCTGTTCGTCGTTACATTCTTGCTGCGTACTTTGCTGCACCACTTCGGTGACACAACGCGCCGTAACGGAGGTGCAGGGGATTTTTTGTTAGGGTGGGTGGTGGGGGTGGGAGGGGGCTAGTGGCAGCGAGCTGCGGCTGTTGCTACCATAGTTACAGGCTACTGCTACTGTTTCGAAAGTTGTTTTTTTTTTGGTTTTTTTTTGGCGGAATACGTATAAAAATGTAACAACAGTTGTCAATTGATTCCGGCAGCTCCCGGAGGCTACCCATTATGTTGCATAGCTGGTGTATCTAAATAGATTTATGTATATCTTCCTAGGTCACTTCAGCTGCCCGTGCCATCCTTCCTCTGCTGCCTGTCAAACCCGCAAGCCCGCCCCCCCCTCCCCCACGCCACAAAAGCGCGTCAATACGCCCCATCTCCAAATGCAAATAGTTGATTCATTCATACTCCGCTACCACCCCCCCCTCCCCCCTCCCCCCTCGAGTCGATCATGCGGTGGAAGGAAAGGAAGGGAGAGGCGGTGGCAGGGTGACAGGATGGCTGCCCGTTTTGCAACCAATGGATTGCCTGGCCTACCTCCTGGCCTATCTATCGCTCCTGTTAACCGCGCGTGCATGGCTCGCTTCGCTCTCCACCTGCATCGCTGCTCCTTGATTGTATCTGCATGCTGTTTTCGTGTATTGTTTTTTTATCCTTTTAGTTTCTTACTTCAAATGTTTTTATGCTTCTCCGTCTTGTATTTCGTTTTTACTTATCATCGCCTTCTTCTTCTTCTTCTTTTTCTCTTCTTTAATGTACGTTTCGTTTTAAAAACATTTATTCCATAACAATTAACTTCAGTTTTAGCGTTTTGTTTTGATTTTTTTCTTCTTGTGTTTAATTTGCAGTTAATCAGTATTGTTATTATTAATATTATTATTATTAGTATTATTATTATTACTAGTATTATTATTACAGGAGCGCGCACCGATGAGGGGTATAGAGCTATAGTAGTAGTGGTAGTCATACTAACAATCATAATAATAACCGAACTAATAGTGATAATGATAAAAATAGGTGTTAAAAAGATATGAATTACGTTCTCCCTATTCGTGTGCGTCAGGGCGGAAGTGTGTCGTTCGCAATTTTGCGTGCGTGCGTGTCTGTGTATGTGTGTGTGTGTGTGTGACAATGTTGTGGTTTTTTTTCTTCTTCTTTATCACAGCATATGCGTGTGTTCTATTCGTTTACTGTTTCTTTCCGTGTTCTTGCTCTTTTGTCCGCAAACGAATCGTAGACCCCATTTGCACGAGTTAACTCCGCTGCTGCAACCTGAGCCGTGCGGCATCTCTTACCTCCTTCCTTCCCCCATTCCCAATTCCTCGACAATGTGTAGCAATAAGAACAGTCTGTTAGAGACCCTCATCAGGAACGGTCACCCGTGTCTAGTAAATAAAAAAAATATAAAAAACAACTTAAGTAGATGTTTTAACTGGCGCCCGAAAGCGAGGACCCACTCCTACAAAACGTCATCAGTGTACAGTATACAGTAAAAGAAAAAAACTGTACTAGTGACTTTTGTGAAGTAAAGTGCATCACTGCAGACCTGTCGACATATCTCCAGAGGAGCGGCTGAGGACCCTTAGTAGGCAACTGAACGGGAAATCTCCAAAGCAGCAACGCGGTGACCGGCACGATTCGATACCTGGACAATGTGGCTACTGTTCCTGTGAGTTTTAAGTTAATTTAGGCAATTTTTTTTTAAAGTGAAATTACGTACTACTTATATATCAAGTTAGTTAGTGAAGCGTTAGAAAATAGAAAGTGTTAGAAAGTGATTTAGTGAAGATATCGAAGAATTGAATTTGTTTTGGTAATTTAAAATTCACATTTTTGAATCAGCTTAATCACTTAATAATTATCAAAAAAACATACATTTCAATTTTTTAGAAAAAAAACATTCCCATTTTAATGCTACAACCTTCAAAACTACAAAAAATGAATCATCAAGAGTTTATTGAAGTTGGAAAGGTGCCGGACTATGTAAAGGAATTGCCCATTTTTGAGGGGCATGCTCCCAGTCTGAGTCGATGGATTTTAGAAGTCGAAAGCGTTTTAAAGCTTTACGAACGCCTACCGAAACCATCGCTCGAATATTCAATTTTGGAAGGCACTATTAGAAGGAAAATAAAAGGTGAGGCAGCAGACGTGCTAAATTCCAATTGCGTCACGGGTGATTGGAACACAATCAAAAGAACTCTTCTCCTTTATTACAAGGATAAAAGAGATCTTAAGACACTTGATTATGAATTAACAATAATCAAGAAAAAGCCGTCTGAGTCACTTAGTTGTTATTTTAGCAGGGTTAACGACTTGCAAACAGCTATCGTGACGCAAATTCACGCCGATCCTAAATATGCCAGTAATTATGTAGTGCACATAAATTATTTCAGAGAAAAGGCTTTGGATAGTTTTATTCGTGGTCTAGATAAACCACTCAACTTTTTATTAAAAAATTACAACCCCAGCTCCATCAGTGATGCTTTTAATTACTGTTTGGAATTTTGTAACATGGATGCGCGATCCGCTCCATTCCATGACAAGCCTTATCAAAACATCCCTAAGCCGAGGGATTTACAGCAACAACCTCATCAACAAAAATATAAAATAAACATTGGTCAAACAAATCCTAACTATGTACACAACAAGCCAGGGCCATCTCAACATCAACATTTCTCCAACCCGAATGCATATCAACAAAAATCTTGGAACCAGAAAACAAAACAGCAAACATCTTGGAACCCTCCAGGCAATAACGGCCCGGTTCCTATGGAAGTGGATCCGTCTATGAGATCAAATTTCAATCCACAGCACGGTCCGCAATTCAGTGCAAAACGGCCTCGGCCATCATCGTCACAACAACGATATCCACAGCAATGCCATGCTGTTGACGATAACAATATTTTTCAACCGCTCGACGCATATGCTGACAGTAGTTTTCAACCGCAAAACACATACGTTGACAATAATATGCAACCGCCCAGCGCATATGCTCACACTGGTTTCCAACAACCAAATAAACATTCTCAAGCTAATTTTCAACACCCTGACAACAATCGGTTACATTATGTGCCATGTTCAAATCCCTTGAACGAAACACATATAAGTGGGCAAGAATATTTTAATGTTCAGCCTAATCAATCCGAAACACATTTTTTAGATTGGAACGCAAATTGGTAAAACCATTCCTCCCCTATATCAATTTGCAAACAACAAAGGGAGAATTTCCATTTGTAATTGATACCGGTTCCAACATAAATATCATTTCAACGAAACTCGCACATAACTACATTTTAGCTAAACCGTATCCAATTTCGCCACATAAAATAGGAAGTGCAAGTGGCAATTTTAATGCCAATACTGCTATAGACATAAAATTTTTTGCACCAAAATGCATACAGTCGTTCCAGTTTATAGTTCACGATTTTCATCCATTTTTTGTGGGCATAATCGGAACAACCATCTTAAACAGTTTAGATGCCGATATTTCATTTCTGAATAATACAATGAAAATTACGACAGATAATGGAACACCATTGATAATCCCTCTAAAAAAATATGAAAAGGGAAACCAAAACAATATCTTAGATTTTCGAACTGATCACCTTGCAGACACTACTAAGGATAGGTTAATAAAGGTTTTAAATGAAAACAAATCTGTTTTTCATGAACCTAACGCACAATTGACGTGTGCAACAAACATAGAATGTAGAATTAATACTACTGATGATATTCCCATACATCAGCGAGTGTATCCATACCCTGCAGCATTCGTAGATGAAGTTAACCTTCAAATAAAGCAGATGCTACAGGATGGAATAATAAGACCATCTAGATCTCCCTGGACGTCACCTGTATGGGTCGTGCCAAAGAAAAACGATGCGTCCGGCAAGCCTAAATTTAGATTAGTTATGGATTATAAAAAACTTAATGAAAAGACAATAAGTGATCGATACCCGATCCCAGAAATCGAATATGTCTTAGAACAATTAAAAGGGCAAACATATTTTTCAACCTTAGATCTCGCATCAGGTTTCCACCAAATAAAGATGCATGAACGAGATATCGAAAAAACCGCTTTCTCAGTGAACAACGGTAAATACGAGTTCACACGAATGCCTTTCGGTTTAAAGAATGCTCCGGCAGTGTTCCAAAGAGCATTAGACGATATACTTAGGAAACATATTGGTAAAATATGTTATATTTACATGGACGATGTAATCGTGTTCGGAAAAACGATTGACGAGCATCTTAACAATCTACATGTGATTCTAAAGACACTCAATTCAGCAAATCTGAAGGTTCAGCTGGATAAGTCAGAATTCATGCATAAGGAAGTAGAATATCTTGGGCATATAGTATCCCACGAAGGAATAAAACCCAACCCCAAGAAGATAGAGAAAATTAAACAATTTCCTATCCCAGTAAGTATAAAAAAATTAAGGTCATTCTTAGGAATGATGAATTACTATAGGAAATTTATTAGGGACTATGCTAAAATAGCGAAACCCTTGACAAACCTTTTAAAGGGAGAAAACATTCCATCTAGCAAAAAAATTTCACTTTCGTCAGATGAGATTAAATGCTTTGAAAAATTAAAATCCATATTATGTTCATCAGATATTTTAATATATCCTGATCATAGTGAACCTTTTATTTTGACGACAGACGCTTCAAATTATGCGATAGGAGCAGTACTATCGCAGGGACAAATTGGAAGCGATCGACCGATACATTTTGCATCCCGCACATTGGATAAAGCGGAAGAATCTTATTCAGTCCCTGAAAAAGAGATGTTAGCCATCATTTGGGCTTTGAAAACATTTCGAAACTATTTATACGGGGCAAAATTTAAAATATTAACTGACCATCAACCACTGACTTTTACTCTCTCAGCTAAAAACACAAATGCGAAATTGAAAAGATGGAAGTCTTATTTGGAAGAGCATGATTACGAAATCATATACAAACCAGGAAAAACTAATGTAGTAGCCGACGCTTTAAGCCGCATAGTTTTGTCTATGACTGCTACTCAACATTCAGCTGAGGATAGCGATTCTTTTTTTATACCATCAACCGAAGCACCTATTAACGCTTTTCGGAACCAAGTCGTCTTGGAGGAGGGAGAGGACGCTGTACTTGTCACTCATCCATTTCCATTGTACAAACGGGTGCATATTAAAATTCAAGACACTAGTCCTCAAAATCTTTTGCATATTTTAAAAACGCATTTTGATCCATCAAAATTAAATGGACTATTCACCAGTGAGTCTTTGATGGGTAAAATTCAAGAAGTATATAAACAAAACTTCAGTCAGCAAAATATTTTGAAAATTCGATTCACTCAAAAAATGCTAGAAGATGTTGAATCCTCATCTGATCAAATGGATCTTATAGCCAAAGAGCATAACAGAGCACATAGAGGCGTCGAAGAAAACAAACAACAAATTATAAAAAGGTTCTATTTCCCAAAGTTGACCTCAAAATTGAAAGGATTTATAAAACATTGCCAGATATGTAACGAATGTAAATACGATAGAAAACCTATCGATTATCCATTGCAAAAAACACCGCTCCCGAAACAACCTTTCGAGATAGCACATATCGACATTATGTTTTTGGAAAACCACTATTTTTTGACTTATGTCGATAAATTTTCGAAGTTTGCACAAGTGAAAGAAATTAATTCACGTGCCACTGTAGATGTCCTTCCGGCTTTATCGGACATTATTTTAAAAAATAAACCACCCGACATATTAGTCATGGATGGAGAAAAAGCTTTTAGCTCGGGAGAAATTATCGATTTTTTCAATCGTTACGGAATTAAACCGTATGTAACGGCCACTGGAAGAAGTGAAATGAATGGAGTTGTTGAAAGGTTCCATTCTACTTTATTGGAACTTTATAGGATTACAAAAACAGAAAATCCAGACAAAGGGGTAATTGACCTAATCAACATATCGGTGCACAAATACAACACATCGATACACTCTTGCACAAGATTCACTCCTTTGGAAATAATTACACCTTCTGCAAATACTACTTCAATTCTTCAGCAAGTCACTTTAAACTTAAAAAAGAAACAAGAGAAGGATATAGGATTTCACAATAAAGATAAAAAACCTGCTACAATATCGAATGACGCCGAAGCGTTTATGAAAACAAAACGTAGGTTAAAACAGGCAAAACCCTATAAGAAGGTAGAAATTAGAGAAATTAATAAGACTACTGTAACTACCAATCATGGAAAGAAGATTCATAAGAACGATTTAAAAGTAAAATAATAATTGAATATATTTTACAGATACCTTCCCATCGTCATAGGCCAAAACATAACGATAACCAGCGTTAACAGAACACCTATCCTTGCTTTTGACAAGGGAGAAGGTAGGATTTGTATAGGAAAAACATATTATTTACACCATTTTGGAATAGGTGACATTCAAAATGCCATTAAAACACTACTCTTAGAATTTGAATCATTTGAAGAAACACAGTTTACCTACTTAATTAAAGAAGAGTTTTATAATGCTAATCAACTACTAAAATCAACCATACCAAGCTACAGAAGTAAACGATGGGACACATTAGGTACCGTATGGAAATTTATTGCCGGTACTCCCGATGCGAATGATTTGAAAATAATAAATTCAACGATGAATGACCTAATTTCTGGAAATAACGGTCAAGTTATAATTAATAAGGATCTTACGAAAAGGGTTAATCAAAATCTCGCAAACGTACGAAATGCTATAGCTTTGTTTAATAGTACGTCTGTTGAATTACATGCACTAAATATACTTCTAAACTTAAAATATGTAACAGAAAAATTAAATATTATCATAGACAGCATCAGCTTAGCTAGGTCGTCGATAACCAACCCGAGAATATTAAGTAAAGAGGAAACGAACATAATACTAAATGATCTTAAGGAAAATAAGATTTTCGTTCACAGTACAGTTGAGGCATTCCAATACACATCAACTAAGGTCGCCGTCAATAAAGACGAATTGATCTTAATCACAAGCGTTCCAAAGTTAAACAATGATGTTTACAGGAAAGTCCAGGTTTATGCAATAAGGAATAATAATAAGAAGATTCATGTCCCCAATCCTTATTACCTTTCCTCTACTTCCCAAAAATGGATCGTGACGACGCTTGATAAATATGTATACGACACAACGGAGATTCAGCCCGACGAGTCATTGTGCATACCGAAGCTCCTGGAGAAACAATCTGCAATATGCGACCATGTGCTAAATCCCGCGAAACTCGAGATTATTTCTCTAAACAATGACCATGTGTTAATCAACACGGACGAATGGTTTCTGCTGAATGGAACTTGTGGCATCGCCCAAAGAAACTTAACTGGATCGTTTCTGATATCGTACAAGAATTGTCAACTTTCGGTCAACAGCACTCCGATTACTAATGAAGAAAAAACCATGCCAGGCACAATGATCCACTTGCCGTTGTATGGCGTACCGATATCAAACAGATACAACATAAGTAACTTAAGCTTGGAGCATTTGCATGATCTACATGCCGATCTAAGAAAGCAAATCAACCACATTAATTTGCAAACCAAAAGTATAACGTGGTCTTGGACCTGGTCACTAAGCAATATGATCGGCACACCAATTATTGTCATCATCGTGTTCGTCGTTGGTGCATTCTGGCTTAGAAGAAGAACCACCATAAACATAAACGCACCGGCACCTACACCTGAAACACAACAGCCCTCGTTCGAGTTACCAACGATCTCGGACGCATTTCGGACGGAGCCTCAACAATAGAGGGGGGCAAGTTAACTCCGCTGCTGCAACCTGAGCCGTGCGGCATCTCTTACCTCCTTCCTTCCCCCATTCCCAATTCCTCGACAATGTGTAGCAATAAGAACAGTCTGTTAGAGACCCTCATCAGGAACGGTCACCCGTGTCTAGTAAATAAAAAAAATATAAAAAACAACTTAAGTAGATGTTTTAACTCACGCACATTGGGCATCGGCATGCGCTCCGTTTCATCTTCTTGGTTGCGTGTGGTGTGTCTGTATGTGTCTGTGTTTGTGTGTGGTATGTTTGATGTGGCAGGCGCTTCGATCGCATCGCAAAAAAACCCCCCCAGTTCGCCGCCCAGTGTCGTCATTTAAATCTATGGTACAAAATCTAAAGCCCGTAGCGCCGTATGTCCTCTCAACCTTCTCGACCTCCTTTTCCCTCCCACCACCCCTTTTCACGCGCTGGCTGGCTGGGCTGGCTGGTTGGCTGTCTTGTTTTGAATATGTACTCTGTTAACTATCTACGGAGCTGACGCACCCGACGGAAATGGGATCTGCGAGAGAAAGGGGGGTCGAGAGGAGGTGGGGGACTTGGGTTTTGAGGGGGGGGGGGGGGGATGAATCAGGAAAACGAGAAGGGAAACGGAGGGGGCAGGGGTCGTAGAGTTGGCTAACTGGGTTGCTTGCCAGTGTTGAGATGCCATCTTGTGACACACCGCTTTTGGGACAGATCCGATCAGTTCCAGGCGTAGCGAGTGCCCCCTTCCCCATCCCCTTTCTACCTAGTGTGTGTTTTGGGGAGATGTGTGGCTTTTGTGTGGGTGTGTTTGGCGTGCTTGGTTTGGAGTATGATTTTATTGCAATGCATAATAATAATAGTAAACTGTCTATTCTAGGTCTATATTCTATGCCGTAATTGATTCCTTCGCTACATCACATCCAAACACTTCCTTCCAACTTCAACCTCAACCCCTCTACCTCCACTAAACAGCACTAACATGAAAATGGGCTACAACGCAAAAACAGTACCCGTAACGTACGTAATAACGAAACACACCTCTTCTCTTTCGCTGTGTTCTTGTTGTTTTTTTTTTTTTAGAGTTTCCATATGTGTTACTGTCACTTCTGCTTTGCTCCTACTGTTCCTCCGTTCTTCCGTCTTGTTTTTTTTGTTTCTCTAATATTTTCTTCTTCATCTGCCGGTTTTTTCTTCTGCATCGCTTACAAATTATTCTCACTCGCGCTCGTCGCTGCTAGAATCAACTGTTTCACTACGGTTTTTTTTCGTTCTACGCTACAACTGGGCTACACGTCTTTCTTTCCCACGACACGACTCCTTCCCAACGCTACAACTGGGCTACACGTCTTTCTTTCCCACGACACGACTCCTTCCCAACCCATACTTTTCTCTTCTTCTTCTACTTCTTATTCGTGTTTTCTCATATGCTCCCTTCCTTCGTTCACTTTCGCTTTCTCTTCCTTTTTATCTAAAACATCTGCTGGTCTGCTCGGAGCAATCGCGCGAGTCGTATCGCCTGTCTCGTGTCGACAGCGCGCGGTAATTACGCCGTTTGAGCCATTTCGGGCGGTGCAATGCAATGCAAGTTGAGTTGTTGCCGCTGTAGTAGGGGTTTTAAGTGTTGGTTTGAGGCTGAGTAGTGTTTTTGATAGGTAGTTAGTTAGCAGTTTGAGTAACTAGACTTAGCTGCCATTAACGGCGTTAAACAAGTGGTTAGTAAGTTTGCCCCGTGACAGTGTTGTTAGTAGTTTGTTGTTATAGTAGTGGTAGTGGTAGTAGTAGCAGTACTTGTTGTTTGCAGTTTTAGTAGTGGTTGTAGTAGTTTTAGTGTTATTTGTTGCTGTGGTTTTTGTAGTGGTAATCGTGTTTAGTTAGTTCCTCTCGAAATCCAACCTGCTGGCAACGACAAGGTGAGTGCCGCCAGTCTGTCTGTCTGTCTGTGTAGGAAAACGTCACGATGGTACACTTAAGCCACCGCTAGCGCTGCTCCCTTTAACGACCTTTTCCTCACGTTGCCTTCTCTCATCTCGCAATCGCTTCTCTTTCACCCATTCCTTCACTCTCTCTCTTTCTCTCTGTCTTTTTATCTTTCTCTCTCTCTCTCTCTCTGCTTCTCTCTCTCTCACTCTCAGGAATAAGAAATAGAGTTTGATGAAGATTATCGCCTTCATCATTGGGTTTTCGACCGGGATTCATTAGACGAGCGTGTGTCTCGTGGGCGTGTGCTACTAGTATGTGTCGTATTGTTTCTCGTCTTGTGCTCCTTATTTTGCTTCTTCTTCTTTTTCTTCTTCTTCTTCTTCTCGTCTTCTTCTTCTTCTTCTTCTTCTATGTATTATGTTTTTATTCCCTTACGTTACGGTACGTAACGCTCTTCGCTTATTGCTTTACTAGTGTATATCAGTGCGTAAGTGTATGTGTGTGTTGTGTTGCCTTTCGCGTGGCGTTAAAAACGAGTTCTAATAGTTAAACCAAACCCGCCAGACCGGGTCAGACAGAGCCGAGCGAATTTTCGCGCAGCTTCAGGTGCTTCAGTTTTCTTTTATTCTTCGTTACCGTTGTTCAGAGAAAGCGTAACCCAACGATTCGATCAATCGAGCTGCACCATTTAAGCCGTTTCTTGTATCCGCGCTCTCCGGGTCTGGCTGTTGGATATGATTTGTGCAGCGTACGGTGTACAGCTGTTGGTTGGGACGCTGACGGCTTTTCATCTGGCGCCTAGCCCCGACCGAGCACGGTGTCGAGTAAAATTAGTGAGCAGTCTCGTGAAGTGCGCGCGCTTCGGTTCTATTGCTTCTGTCACCTCGCCGACGCCGAGGCAGAGCGCCTGCTCTGGATGCTGCTGCGTGTTGGCCACCGCGATCCACAGTAAGAGTAGTGTAAGAAGAAACAGTAGTAGTAGTAGTAGTAGTAGTGGTAATAGTAGTACTTGTTGTAGTTTTGGCTGTAGTAACTAGTAGAAGTGGTAGTAGTAGTAGTAGTAGTAGTAGGAGTAGTAGCAACGCCACTGGTAACAGCAGGCAGTCAGCAGACAACTGTGCTCTTGTTGCCGTCGCCCATCTCGTCTCACCCCCGCCGGCCCCGGCTGCAGCGTTTTCGCCGATGGTTGTTATGAAACGATAAAGTGCGGCGCAGAGAACAGCACGGCAAGGGTGGCGATGATCGTGAAGAGGGTGAATATGATAAGGCACAGACGATCGACGACCATGGCGGCAAACTTCCATTCCCGCGTTACCTCTCCGCTCTCGTCCTCCTTGCGCAGCTGCTTAAGGAAGGGCGTTCAGGTTCAGCAAAGACAGTGGAGCAGAGAGAGAAAGAGAGAGAGAGAAAGAAAGAAAGAGAAAGAGAGAGCATTAGCTGTAACGGCTGATAAGGCTGGCGTGTGCTGGGTGTAATCGTCGGCGAGCCGGAAGTTCGTTTTCGAGTGGCTACCTGGTCGGTAATGTAGCGCAGTTCCTTGAGGATCAGAGCCAGCTCGTACTCGGCGGACGAGCTGAGGCAGGTGTGCGACGAGACGGTCTCGTGTAGGCGGCCACCGCCGCCGCCGCCGCCGACAACGCCACCACCGCCACCGGCCGTAATCGTACCGAGACCAGCGCCGGCGCTCCGGCCGATCGTATCCGTGGCACCGATCGGTCCGACCGACCCATCCTCGCCCTGACGGTACATCGTCCGGTAGTAGGTGGGGTTGTGGGGCAGTGTGCTGCACCGATGGTTGCACCGAAAGTCGTCATCGATGTCGAGTACGTTCGCTAGCAGCGACTTGGACGATCTGCAAAAAAGGGAACGATCGAATGAAGGGCATGCTGTAGCAGGGAAGCAGCAACCAGGACGCGACTCGACTTACCGCTCCCGCATCTCCACCTCCTGCAGCTGCTTGTTCTTCTCGTCGACCGTTGGGCGGCAGGGATGAGGATACGGTTCGCCGGGCCGGCTCATACGCAGGATGAACGGTAGCCACACCAGGAACACCACGCGAATCTATGGCCACAGAGAGAAAAGAGAGAGAGAGAGAGACAGACAGAGAGACAGAGGGTTCAAAGGGAGGCTAAGGATGTTTCCCATTTCTTCTTTTTATCCCATTTTAGTTTGAGCATTTTTTCACGAATTCCGAATGCCTTTCCACAAATTCCTATTGTGTAAAATCTCCGCCTCTGTGCCTTTAAGCTAGCATTTGCAATTTTTTTTTAGTAAGAGCATATCCACCATAAGCTAAAAACCTTAATTTTTAGAAGCTGTTTTCTTGAAATGAAAAAAAGTTTTTAAAACTTCCCGCAAAATGGACTTTTCCGAGCCAAAACTCGACATTTTCCACTCGAGAAAAAAATATGTGATAGTTAATATTAGGAGCAGTTATTTATTGCATTTTAAAGGTATTTAGTTATATTTTAAAACGACATAACGGACCCTGTAAACATTCCCCAAACAAAAAGGCGGTATTTTGATTTTGAATCGAAAGAACTATGTCCACCAGGTTATCAAAGTCCCGGGTGCCCATCGTAGCATAAACACTACTAGTCTGGTCGATTGTGAAATTTTGAACACATAATCGGTACACTATTTGCCAAGTAGCCCCTTTGAATTTTCACAAAAAATGTTGATATTTTTTTTTAAATAATTATGTCTTCTTCTTGATTATTAATAATAATTAATAATTATGTGAAATCTGTGTTTTAAGGTATAATCGATAGAAAAGCATTTTTTAACAACTTCAAAACGGCTGCCAAAAATCGAAAAATTGTAAACTAAACAAAAACTCAATAAATAACCTTATCTCTCTCTCTCTCTCTCTCTCTCTCTCTCTCTCTCTCTCTCTCTCTCTTATGGTCTCTGGATAGAATGTTGATTTGCATAGTTCTGTGGCATACATGTACCATAATGTACAGAGATAAATATATATCACGCACATGTATACCAATCTCCAAGCCATCCCACAACAATGCAATAATGCAACAGGATTATTACAAAGTATCACATCGCATAAATTCAAACCGTAGGGCAACATAAACCAAAATTGATTATCGATGAGCGATACGCGATGCTGCGCTAAGCCAAGCGTCAAGTGTCGCAATCCAAACATACACAACAAAGTATATCAACAAGCAGAACAGAACAGAATGAGAGAGAAATCATAATCAATCCAAAAAGTTAATCTCATTCTCGCTCACAGGAACTTAGATTAAACAAATCTGTAATTCAGTATAAAAAGGCGATGAGCGCCAAATAAAGTATGATTCTTGATCTGGACTTTCATCGGAATACTTTTCCTTTGGTCCTCGCTGGTGATAACCTTCCCGGTTCACCATAGCTTGGATACCAATTGTCGAAAGAAAAGGTTGACAAATCCACTCAAGCCGGTCCGGTAAATCGCGCGTCCACCAATGCCGGGAACAAATATCACAGTTCAGATGACCCATTCCACCGCTACGATGGGCAGCGTTGTTTGGTCCGAAACAAAAGATTTGGCCCGTTGAAGCGACGAACCCGGTTTGATCAATCCGTCTCCTGTTACCATCAAGTGTGTGATCATTTTTTCAACTTCAAAATGCTGCCAAAAAAATGCTGCTCAAAATTGATGGCATTAATGATTTTTTTTTAACAAATCTTCATCTCAAACTACCTCCAAATGTCACGTTGAAAGCTTATAGTTGAATATGACATTCAGTTGGAAAAATAAAACGGAATGACTTATTCTTACAAAAAAAAAAAACACCGTCAAACCATGAACCATTCTTTGACCCGAATTAAACTTAGCTTGAGCGAAACGGATTCGAATGCGGCACGGTTATACTTACCCATTCGGACATCTCGTGCGTGTCGGAGTTGCGGTGATGGTAGTTCAGGATCAGGATGGTCGACACCACCGATGATGCCACCATGAACATGATGCAGTTGAAGTACGTGCCTGGTGAAGGTGAAGGCGGCCCGGTTAGGTTAGGTTAGCCAGCGGTGGTTGACGCAAGTGTGCGCCATAATAACACCGCCGCTCCTTCCTTACTTACCCAGCAGTGGTACGGCATCCGACGTTGCCGGCATCGTTTCGGCCACCATGTTTAGGAAGACGGTGAGTGACAGCAGGATCGTTACACCTGTGCGATCAAGAAAGAGAAACGGGGAAAGGGTTTTTTTTTGTTCTTAAATGTGTTGCTTGGGTTTTTAACTTGCTGTATCCGTCCAAGGGAGGAAAGTAGTTCGTTAGTTATGATGAAATGATCCGATTCGTTATCCGATAAGTTACCTGGGGAGCTTTTAGTTTTAAAATAACGAATAGTTGCTTTTTTTTAAATAATGCTTACACAGTTTTGTGGACAAAAATGGAATATTTTAACAAATAAACAAAAATATGCGTACTTTCCCACCCATCCGGTGGGTGGGCTCTTTTCTGTGGATTTTCAGCTACATGAACCGATTACTTTTGCAAATCTTCTTCTTTTTCGTCGGGGCCAGTCGTTGGCGGGGGTCAAACAAACTCAATTAACCAACAAACACCCATCATAACAGAATAGAAGATGGACGTTGGGCGACAAGGACTAGTCTTTACAGGCAGTGACCGCACGTGTCGTCAGAGAGGCGTCAGCTGGGCACACTAATCGAGATCATTACCACCTCGCGAAGTTTGCCGCGAGTCATCGTCATTGATTGCCCTCCGCGACCACCACGAGTCCCGGGAGAGAGAGTGTGAGAGAGTCCTTGAAAGAAAGAGGGTGGGGGGGGGCACCTACCGAGGGAAAGCTTTTCACCGGAATCGGGTGGTAGCGTGAAGCCCAGTAGCGCCATCGACGCAATCAGCACGCACGGTACGATGAGGTTGAAGAAGTAGTACAGCGTCTTCCGACGGATCAGGATGGCGAAGGTGATGTCGATGTACGGTTCCGGGCAGCAGTTGTAGTAAATCTCGTTCCGCTTCCCCGGCACACCTGCACAACAGCGTGGAGAGAGCACAAAAAAGAGAGAGAGAGAGAGAGAGAGAGAGAGAGAGAGAGAAAATATTGGGATTCCTCGTCAAAAGATAGGAGACGCAGCAGCGGCGGCGGCGGCGTCAACTTACCCAGCAACTCCCATTCGCCGTTGGTGATAAAGCTGCTAATGTCACCACCACCCTCATCCTGTAGCTGTAGATCAAGCTGATGTTGTTGTTTGGTGAAAGGATTCGATACCAAAAAAAAAAAGAGGAAACGAAAAAGAGAAAGAAATGGAAAGTTGAATAACGTTAAAGGTGACGTGAGTTGAGTGTAACTGGGAGGCATTGGTGGAAACTTTACCTGGAAACCGTCGTACGTCCAGGAGCCGAACTTCATCTCGCAGCGCTGATCGTCGAACGGGAACCAGGTGATGTCGATCTTGCACGTCGACTTGAAGATACCGGGCGGTACGTACAGGCACGAACCATTGTTGCGCACCACCACGTTGGTCGGGTACGTGCCATCGAACCCTTCGTCCGCGCTGCAAGGTGTCGATGTGTTTGTGTGGACGAGAAAAGCGAGTGAGTCACAAGCAGTTATTCCCAGTAGCAAAAGCAGCAGCAGCAGCAGCCCAAAGGACGTCCCCAAAAACCTCCACCCCCCCGTCCCCCTTTACCATGAACCCGTCCATGTTCTGCCTGCCCCCCCGAGACTTCAGCCACCGCCACTCTCATATAGCCTCATAGAAACCATCGCTTATCTTGCGAGCTTTCCGGTTTTTTCAACACAATGTGGACAACAAAGACGACGGAACTAGAAGCGGTAGATAGAGGGTAGCCAGGGAGTAGATTATGGCTAGCAGATTGGATTTCAGCCCCGGGCACAGCTTGCCGATCTCTATATAGTTATATATTGGGTTGGGAAGAAAGTAATCCATTTTTTTTAGTAGTAGTAGAACACTTTACTGTTAGATATATTGTTTAAGTTTTTGGAACGCTTAGCTTCCAATAAAAATGCTAAGCTTCGGTCCCTTTTTGCCCATCCTGCGTCCGTGTCATTTTCAATGTTCAACATGCATCTTATGCCGGCTTAAAACTCCGAATGACGAAAATAGGAATAGTCTAGCGCTTGTAAGGCACACCTAGGGTTTCGATGAAATCTTCCGATGCATCGGAATTTTTGCACAATTAAGGCACTGAATGTTTGCCATCCCATTAGCACATAGCAATTCTGTCTTGATAGCAAGAAACTGGAATAAAAACAAATTCTGTGGTTTAAAAAATTTAAAGTAGTGATATTGATGTGAGAACCAAACACCGAATTGAATTTGTTGCAAGTCATCAAATTGCCGGCCTTGTTGGCCAAAACGGTTATTAATGACCATTAAAAGCAACAATTAGTCAATTTTGACCGAGACTTGTGGGAAAAATCAACCAAAATATCAAAAACGACAAAATTGTCCTATTTTGCTGCCCCAATATCGCCCAAGGACACGGTAAAAGCCACAATTGGTAACAATTACCACTTGCGGCTAACTCACCAGTCTTGACTCTATCAGATGAACATTCACTTGCATCGTTAGGACAGGTAATGGTGAGCCAGCGTTTCCTATTTTACGAGCATATGAAAAAATGGATGGGTTTAAAAAAAATGGTACAGATTGGTGGTTTTTTTGGCAAGGCATCCAACAATTGTCTAAGATATTGTTCAAACGTGTTGCTAACGATTGCCATTACTTTGGAGAATAATTTTTGCTCCATTTTCCATGAATAAGCGTTTCTTTCGCAAAACAAAAAGCACAGTTTCATAGCGCATACACCTGGTAATCAATGCATTGAACTTCACCCAAAAAACTAATGGATTACTGTCCCCACAACCCAATATATTGGGCGAAGAATCGAGTTTAGACGGTTGAAGATGGTTATGGGTCCATCGATGGTTGAAGATGGTTATGGTGGAACCGAGCAGGGGGGGATTTTTGGATTTTCGGGTCGGATTGGAAAGCCTGGCCCGTGGCGTTCCGGAGTCTGCGGAGAGGGGACAGCAATATACACCCGCTGTGGCACACCTGCTCGTAGCCATTTAATTATTCAGCTCCCTTCTCTAAAAACATCCCCCACATACACACACACATACTCGAGCAGCACAAAAATCCAACCACCACCACCACCACCACCACCTCCTGAGCCCATTGCCGCATACGGTTCTCCGGCCCCGTCCGGGGGCTTACCCGGACACAACCGGTCCGGTTCGTTCGATTATTTACTCGGGGGTTCTAGGGGGAACAGGGGCTCGAAGGGGGGCGAATGGAGACATAAACATCCGCCCTTTATCCTCATCGACAACGGTGTATCGGATTACACACAAAAAAGAGAAGAAATCGCGGACTTCAAATGGGTTTTGAGGGCGCGAGCGTGCGCGCGAGAAAGAGAGAGAGAGAGAGAGAGAGAGAGAGAGAGAGAGAGAGAGAGAAGCGAATTGGAAACTGATAGAGCTTATCCACAAACACATACACAGTAAAGAGGGTAAAGCTTCTGTTTCTGGTGCAAGGATTACACCACACCGCAACAGCCCAATGACCCAATGGTCAATCGGTCGTTGGGTACCGGACATTCAATAATTCGTTCGGAAATGGACCATTTCCTTACGTCCGGATGCCGGACGAGTGGCCCCAAGAGGAGGTGTGACAGAGAGACAGAGAGAGAGACCGTCGAGAAGGTCCAGTGTCCGGTCAAGGCACGTTAGTAGACGTTAACTCAATACTCTACGAGTAGACGCACATCGCCTGCCCACTCCCTAATGAAGTGATAATTGGAGGTGTAGATGGTGGAACCCAGGGACCATCGGTTGGGGGTCAGTGACCTCATAAAAAAAACGCCTGGTGGTGCTGCCTGCTGCGGCCCTTTTCTTCTCTCCAACACTTACCTGTTGTACATCAGGACATCCGGTTTCCAGAGGCGATGCGGCGGTATCCGGAGGTCACGTACACCACCGTACTCGGTCGAGTTCCATCGGACGTTCATGTCGTTCCACTCCTGTTGGCGACAAAGTAAGTGGAAAAAAAAACACAAGTCAGTCACAGGAACACCCCTTCAATGTACTCCTCGCTGTGAATAAGTTGTGTATGTAAGTGTGCACTGAGTGAGATGATGAGTAGGTCCCTATGGGTCCCTGGTGGAAAGGGAACTCCAGGTCAGTCCGTGCGCATAACGCTTGGAACACCTTAACATTTGGCCGCATTCTTTTACTCACTGTAGCGCTCCTAGTGGTCGCTTTGCTTCTCTGTTTGTGTTTTTACTTTACTTGTCATAGTCTTTTCTTTCGGTGATAAAAAAATGGCCATAATCGAACTATACCTCCAAAAGTTATCGCCAATAACTTCAAAAGTAAGTTAAGATCGCCGATGGAACAAGAAAAGGCCGTGCGAATAATTGTTGACCGAATTTGAACAAAAAGCATCACTTTGTCAACTTTAAAAATCTGCCAAAAATAGGAAACTCAACAAAAACTCAACGGCGCTGCCTGGATAAACTTATAATCTTTCAAACGAATATCGATTTGAATTTTTCTGATGACCCATCGCGCAGCTACGATGGGCACCGGAAAAAGTATTTTTTCAAAGACACGACTGCCTAAATTTGATACCACGGATGAAGCTCTTATTAAATCTTTCCCAAAATAGAACTAAATATTCATCAAAAGTTGTAGTTTAATAGGCCATTCATTTGAAAAACTAAAGTAGAATGGTACGTCACAAAAAATCGTCCTAATGATCCTTGTTTTGGTGAAAAATTACCGAAGCCCCCTCCCTTGAGAAACATTTTTTTTCCGGAAGTTCCGTTTTTGTTTTGTTCAGGTCGTCGGCCGGAAATTGAACCAAATGCACAAATCACTGGAGAAATTTTTAAAACTTTGGAGAAGCTCGAAAAACGACTGTTCACTCTCGCGTTTGTCACCCAAGTCCACTAGGTGGTTCATGGAATCTTCTAGATTCCTTCCTCTACTCCTCTACTCCGCATAGATAGAGCTGGTTCTGCCTGGCGTGTGTCCCTGATAACCGTTTTCACCGGTAGAGAGGTATCTAATTCTTATCCAACAGCAAGGCTTTATTAGCAAATAAAAAAAAGGATAAATTTGATCATAGTGGACTGCACTCTTGTCGCCAGCTGAGCTGAGTTGTTTTTAGGGTACCCATTTTTTCCTATTCGTCGCAGCTGCCATTGATATTTTATTCATAGTTCATACAGTTCATGCCGAGTTTTTTCAACACTTGTAAACCAGTTCAACGTTATTGACAGACAGACTCTGGGAAAAGGGGCCCATTTTGGGTTATTATAGAATCAAAACTAAAGAAAAAGTGTAAAATGATTAAAAATCCAGCTGTAATGTACTAATGGTGGGGAAAAAAATGGCCAATTAGATCTCTTTCACTATTGTGCAGCAAATGATGTGTCGCTTAAAACCAAAATGCGTACGTAAATTCATACGCAACTTGGCCCAATAATTTAATCGCTATTTAATATATACAGCTAGATAAAACACCTACAAAATGACACCGTTTTCCATGTGTTTCTAGCTTATTTCTGGCGGCCAAATATGAAGTGTTCCAAGCTTGTGTCTCGGACTGCAGGGCCACACAGCATGAAAAAATGATAACGAAGCGAATGATCCTGCTGCATCGATGCACAATCGTGAGCATCGTTGGTGGAAGTAGGAAAGCGTCAGCGGCGCCCACTTCTACTGCTGCTGCTGCTGCTGCTGCCCCGAGGAACGCGAACTGCGCTTTAACGAGAGTCCAATCGGAACAATCGGGGTGTGTGTGTGTGTTTTTGACACTTTGAGGATGAAGGTTTAGCTTGTTAACTGCACGCGAGAGCCTCGAAAGCTTTCGAGAGGTTACGGTCGTGTACAGCCAACGGTGACGGGTGACGGCTATGTCAACGGATCGTCACCAGTCGTCACCAGTCCGGCCACCGGCGCCCATTGCAATAATGTGTGTGTGCGCACGTGTGTATGTGTGTGGAGCTGTCAAATACAGTTTCGGGTGGCCGGGAAGCCGGGAAGGCGAGCCAAGTAGGCGCTGCCACATTTCATTATTTAATCTTAACCACCCCCCACCAACCCCTCACCCCCTTTCAATCCCACACACACACACGTTGTAAGCCTCCACCAGAGTGACAGAGTTGACGAGGTGATGGGGGTGTGTGTGGCTCCATGCGACCACCCCCCTCCCTTTCCGATACACTATTCTGCTCGATTGTTTGAACGACGACGACGACGACGACGACGTGGCCCATGGCAACCGCAATCCCTATCTCGGGTTGGTTGGCGGGGCTTTCTGACCTTCATCCCCCCCCCCCCCCCTCCACCACCCGTTGTAAAGCAATTATGACGTGTATGGGGTTGACGGAGCGCTGCTTATGCGTCATACGTCACTTCCGATGGCGGAGCCCCCAAGGGGGGGGGGGGTCCGGAAGGGGGGGGGGGGGGGGGGGGGTGCTTATTGTCTCTTAATGTGTATGTAGTCGGATCAGTAACCAAGGACTCGAACCGGCAGCAGGCTCTTGCCGTTCTTGGTTCTTGTTGCGTTTCGCGCAACGCGCTACGCTCGAGCGCCATTTTGAGCGCGTGCCGGGACGCTCCCCTTCCTCCTTCACATCCTTTTGGCCCCGCTGGAGACCGTTGCGGGACTGCCCTGTGGTCCCGTTGGACGGAACTTTGATTTACGATTGGATCCGGGACGTCGTCGTCCTCGTTCAGCATTTGGGCGCCTCTTCTCTGCAGGCAACTGCAACCATTGTGTGCACGCTCGTGTGTGTTTGTGTGTGTGTCGATGTCTGTAAGCCAAAGCGTAGTCCGGCGTAGCGATCTCCGGCCGCCGATATGCCGGTGATAATTCAATCCGGAACCTCCCCTTGGGGAGGGGCCCACTCTTGTGCCCGTTGTGCCTTTTGCTGTATATAGATATATATATAAATACAAATACATGTGTGTGCGCGCGCGTGTGTGTGCACGGAAATGTTGGTCCCCAAACAGGTCCCTGGACCCGGCGCCCATTGCCAATGCTCACTGCGGCACGGTACCTCGTCTTTACTTCCCGGTTTTTCCTTCTATACTTTTTCCCCCTCATTTTACTCGCTTTTTCTTCGATCGGAACTTTCGACCATAATACCGTACAGACACATACACGCACATACACTAACAAGAGACACAAGAGACAAAAGAGACAGAGTTTTGCAGAACGGCAGCGCAGTCTATAAAAGCACAAGCAAGGCTTTACCAGCAGCATCCAGAGCTCAGAGCTAGAGCACCGCCAGAACGGACGAAATTTGCTCTCTCGCTTCCTTTCTCTCTCTGCCTCTCTCTCTCTCTCTCTCTCTCTCTTTCTCTGTCGGCTTCTCGTTCTGTTTCTCTGTCCCACTGTCTTCAGCGGAGACCCACTCAGGAGGGTCTCTCGAGTACACCCTGTTCCTTTTTTCCATCCCCCCCCCCCTTCCAATTTTCCAACCCACCCGGCTCGGGGAAGGCAGGAATGTTATTACTTTTCCGCATGCTGGCTTGCCGGGGGGGGGGGGGGGGGAGGTTGCCGCTTTTCTAGGAGCGGGGTGGGGGTGGGGGTGGTTCGTGTGGGAGGGCTCGGGGTGACTCGGTCGGTACGGTACGGTACGGAGCCGCAGTGCCGCACCGGAAACTGGTGCGCAAATGGTGCGAATGGTAAATCTAGCGGAACTAATATATACGGCGCTGGTCGCGGCCCCGGGTGGCTGGCTGGCTGGCACCCCTTGGAATGTGCGCCGCTTCCCCCCCTGTGGGCCACCCTTCCGAACTTGCCGTGTGCGGGGTGTGGTGGTACAACTTTTGGACAACTCGCCACTCCGGAAGATTCGCTGCTGGTGCTGCTGCTGCTGCCGTTCGTGGCTTTTGCTCGGTGCACGACCACAAGCGGGTGTTTGGGTGTGTGTGTGTGTGTGTGAGGGTGGTTGCTGCGTGTCCTTTTCTAATGAAATTCCTCCATTTTGGTCACATTCGGCAGAAAAACCACCCCATCTGGGGTGTTAGGGGTGAGTTGCATCGGGAAGTTGGCACCAACCGCGCACCGCACCCACTTGAACCCCACACGTCACCCGCGTCATCCCTTGCACCGTTCCTCATCCCCTCACATCCAGTAGCTTGCGCACTGGCCGCAGAAAAGCTTGCAGGAAGCATTAACCATTGATAGTGACACAAAGAGAGAGAGAGAGAGAGAGAGAGAGAGAGAGAGAAAGAGAGAGAGAGAGAGAGCTCTCAGAGTATGTGAGCGTTTTTTTTGGGACGCGTTGCAGTTCGAGGTTGCTGCATACGGTCGCTACTGCTGCTGCTGCTGCTGGTGCTGCTGCTGGTGCGGCTGACCACTGACCATGTTGGCGTGCGATGATTAATGATCCACTACCACCTAAGCTGGCTTACTGCCACACCTTCATCACACACATGCACGCGCAGACACACTCGCGCGCGGCGTGATGATGATGATTTATTGGGAGCACCGGAGCGAGCGATTTGTCATCGCGGCCATCGTCCCAGGTCCCAGCCCAGATTGACCGATGGCAAACTCAAACCAAACAGTGTGTATGAGTGGCGCAGCGACGGGCCCTAGCCCTTTGAGGCGACCATCTATGACTTTCGAAATGATTCGCCGCCTTGAATTTGCTTCAATTGAGCTTTCGACGTGGAATTGATCCTCCATCTTTTAGTGGCGTTTGGCGTGGCGTGGTGTGGCGTTTGGATCGTGTGCACAAGTCTAGAGCGCTGTGGCGCGTTCAGTTTGACGCCGTTTGAGCCTCCTGGGGGACCAAACCCAGCTAATCCTCGGTTATAACATTCATTTCCCGTTTTTCGTGGCGCGATCCGTCCGGAGTGGCAGTGGCCATCAGGTCAGTTGGCCAGTTTAATTTCCGACGCTCGAGACGTTTCTGCGGGAAATTCCGTCCAACTGAATCCGGAGCCGCAGTTCCGTTTTTGGGGGGGGAAGTTTTTTTTCGCCCAGTTTCTGATACTTCAGTCTGTGCCATTTTA
The DNA here is from genome assembly GCF_943734665.1 of Anopheles aquasalis. NCBI lineage: Eukaryota > Metazoa > Arthropoda > Insecta > Diptera > Culicidae > Anopheles > Anopheles aquasalis. Next base: position 1,264,036 of record NC_064879.1, read on the forward strand.
AAAATGGATCACTTCACGTTAAAAGAGTGGACTGAAATTGTCACACTTTACATTGAAAATAATCATTCAATAGTGGAAACTGCGGTCGTGCAATGGATAATGAAATAAATGGTGATTTCCTCCTTTGCCTATTGGAGCTGAAATTGCCAAAATAACTTCCTAAATGTTGTCAACCACAATGCAAAATGCCCGAAAAAGGGCCGCTTTTTGTATGACGACTGAAGGCGGTCATTTGATTGATATCACATTTTGAGCATGGCACAATAAATAGCACAAAAACCTTAATAAAACTGGTTTATTTTCTAAAATCGGTAGAAAAATGACAGAGTTATTAAACGTTCAAATAGGGTACCGCCTGATGGCGCACCCTGTATTTTGGAGACGATTTATCAAAAACTTCATACATGGCATTAACTTTAGAGTTTTTTTGTAATTTGTTCTCGAAAAACTACATTTTATGGGGGGGGGGGGTGTTTAATTTTTAATGTGACACATATTTTTCACATTTCCCCTGAATGCTGATCCTTTCACGAACATTTTTGAAAATTCGCGCTGCATAAAACGCTTCATGTAGCTCGCTACTTTGAAGAGCGTTTCCCTAAACCAACGTTTTGAAAGGTATCGGAGCCCATCGTACCGTAAAAACTACTGGAGTGATTGTTTTGAAATTTTTAACACATAATCTGTACACTCTTTGCCAGGTAGCCCCGTAGAGATATCATGAAAATTGTTTATATACTTTTCCCGGTGCCTATATACTTTTTTTTTAAAAAATTCTTTAAAAATCCTGTTTTTAGGCAAAATGACAAAAAGCATCACTTTTCCAACTTCAAAAGTCTGCCAAAAATTGAAAAAAAGGAAATTTAATAAAAACTCGATGGGGCTAGCTGGATAAACTTATAATCTTTCAAACGAGTATCGATTTGTATTTTTCTGATCACCCATCACGCAGCTACGATGGGCACCGGGAAAAGTACCTTTTCGGCGACACACTTTCCTAAATTTGATGCCATGGATGAAGTTTTTAACAATTCTTCCCCAAAATAGAACTTAATATTCTTCAAAAGATGTAGTTTAATATGCCATGCATTTGGAAAAATAAAGTTGAATCATTAGGTCATAAAAAAATCCTTATGGATGATGAGGATGCTGGTGAGATGCGGATTTCGTTCAGGGTTTTCGCAGAATAAAAAAAAAGCCAAAAGATCTAGGACTAGGGCGGATATGCCAGAATGAAGAGAAAAAAATAACTCACACAACAACACCGAAACACATATTTACCATCGATTAACCCCCGGTCGAATCGGTATTTAAAACTTTAGGGTAATTACTTATGAAACAACGCCTAAAACCGCTTTTTATAGGCTAATGCGTTGATGTACAGTCACCTCACTCTCCCCTAAGTTGAGGGCGTGTGTGCCCTGTGATGGCCCCTTTTGGGAACACGCAACGAACAACAACCGACGACGACGACGATTGTTGCGCTGTCGTGGCGCATCAGGCCGCCACAGCGAGGTGATCTTCCGCTTCGTAATTGATTTTGTGAGGAAGGCGCCTAGGGCCAGTTCGTCGAGACATGAGCAGCAACATCATCATCATCATCGTCATCATAACCATGCTTCGCTTCATCACCCCATGAACATCTTAACATCACAACATCATTGTGATCATCGTCGCGGGCATCGCATCTTCTCGCGAGGTGAGTAATTAATGCTGCGCGCGCGTGTAAAAGCCCTCGCCGGGCAAAGGCAAGCGCAAGTCATCGCGCGTCCCACCAAAAGCCCCAACAATAGTATCTGCGCTTGGTGGAACAGTGGAGGTGAAGCGATACCTTGAGCATGGGCATGCTGCTGCTTTGTTGCGTTCCTACGTTGTGTGTTCTGCATTTTCCTAGCTGGCTCGCATTCATTTCGTTTCATTCTTTTCTGTTTTCCCACATTCTGCTCTTAAAGAAAACAAAAAAAAAACGGCAGTTTCAGAAGAAGCAGGGGTGCTTCGTTTACTACCCCCCTCCCTCGCTATATCATGCCGCGGTCATGATGGGGGCGAGGGTGGCAATGTCAAACAATCCCGTTCGCTCCGTTTCGTGGAGGAGGGGGAAGGGGGAGGGGGGTGGTGGGACTCCTCGAACTGTTAACTGAAACCCATCCCCTCTCCCACACACATAACACCGCACTTTTGCAGTCAAAAATGGCGGCGAATGGAGAATGGTTGCCTCCCGGTATGTGTGTGTATTGGTGGGAGTTAGTGGGTGGTGCCATGGTGGCATGGTCTTAGCGCCGGAGAGTTGTGGGAGTTCTTCAGCGGATTATTTATGATACTGTGCGGGCTCGCGCACCACCACCGGGGTGGGTAACCGCGGGGAGGGGTAGCGGAGTTTTGCCGGTGCTGCCGGCATGCCGTCCATGGTGGGTCGTCCGGCGTAAGAAATCGAGCATTTTTTGGGGAAGCCTCTTGGGTGATAGGGAGGGAAAAGGGGGGGGTGGGTTTGGTTAGGGGTAGCGATGAGAGTGCTAGGCGCTGCTGGCGTAATGCTGTAAGTGCCGCAAGCGGTGGGCGGGCACGAAAGCATTTGCTGAAATACGCGCTGGCGTCCGGAAAGCGATCTTCTTGGGTATCAACGGGGCAGAAAGAGAGGGAGAGAGAGAGAGCCCTGCCCTACCTTTCCACCCTGTGTTCCACCTTCCTTTTTTCCACTCGCAATTCGCGCTCGCGCGCGCTAGCATCGAGAGGATAATTCTAAATAATGAATACCGGGACCAAAATACCGGGCTCCTCCGTGTCTTCCCCCTCGTCAGCGTCTGGTGTTTCACGCCACCACCAGGGGAGGGTACTCATTGACCAAAAAGTGGAAAAGTTTGACCTGACAGTGAAGGCACCACGGGCTCGGTGGCTGACACACGGGGCACAAAACAAACCAACCATCCAAGCCTGGTTAGTAGACAGCAGGAAAACGTTTCCCTGCTTGACACCTCACCCCTCCATCCCTTTTCCACCTTTCTCTTCTTCTGAGAGCTCGACTCAGCTTTTGGGACCCCGTCCCGTCCCCGTGTTCCCTGGTAATACCCTGTCCCTGGTAATGTGTTTGTGTTGATCTCTCTCTCTCTCTCTGTCACCGTGTTGGTGGCGCGATTGTCGATAGTTGTCCTCGTTGTTCGCTTACTGCCTGCCTGTAAAATCCTTGGTTTATATTTCATCATTCTCAGGACCCTTCCATCACTCCCACCCTTATCTTCATCCCCGCAGGCAGTACGGGTGCCATCAGCGGATTTCATGCATTTTTTAAAGGGCCCCCAGGTTGACGCCCGGCTCCGCGGTGCCCAGCGTGATGCTAGGTGGCGCGCGTGGCCAATTGGCCTTCCCTACCCCTTTCCCGGTTTCCCATTGTGCTTCCCATTGCGTGCGCACGGCCGCTACGCGAATGGATAAAAAATTCCACTTTTAATTAACAGAAACAAAACAGAAAACAAAAAACCAGAAGAAAAAAAAACACCAGGATTGGGTGTGTGTGTGTGTGGCTAGCGCGGGTGTCACAGGATGATGACGATTGGCCTCATCGGCCTCTCCAGCACCCCCCCCTCCCCGGGACCTCGTTCTGGGCCGATTTAATCGAGTGAATTTGAGGACGAAGCAAAATTGGTCGCAAGCCGAGCCGAGGACGCGAAATCCGGAAAATAGGATATAAGCGTGCGTGCGTATGTGTGTGTGTGTGTGTGTGAATTGGAGCATTTCGGTTGGAGCGCCAGAAGCCAGATCAATAAAAGCCAACCGTGGCCACCAGCGGCTTGAGCGTCGCCACCCTCACCCTAGCATCGGCTCGGCCTTTAATTAATCGAATACATTTTCCGGAACTAATTTCATCCCTGCCTGGCCCTGCCTCACGTCCACCATCAACACGTCGAATACACCATCGGTCTCGGAGGACTCGGGATGCTGCCGCCTGGGTGGACGATAATGAGGAGCGTTTTCTCGGGAAATGAGCTGCCCATCCGACCAGGGAACAAGTTAAGGATTGGAAGGTATGATGGGGCTGGTGGGGGAATTATTGTTGTTTTGGATGAACGCCCCCTGGAACGAACCGACCGGTCGAACGAAGGCAAACGAAGCAAAGCGTTCACTGAGATATGAATCTGGGTGGGTTGGCAAGTGAAGTGCGCCACTTGAGATTGGCCACTTTTCCCCCGTCCCCTCGCACCCTTCCGGTGACACTTACAAACACACACGCACACATAGATACAGGCGCACGTCGCACAGAGGGATATTTTTAGCCAAAAGCTGACCAAAACCCCAAAAATTCTGTTATTTGTTATAAATATGATTGATATTCGATGTACACCTTAACAAAATGTTTACTAGCAATTCCAGCACAAATGAGCAAGAAAAGGTTTTTTTTGTCATGAATCTGCTCTTCTCTTACTTCTCTAATATCTGTAATTTCTCTTGGGGGGTCGCCCATTTTATTGTGTTTACCTTATGCAAAAAATCAAATTCACTCTAGATTGCAACCATTTATCATTGGCAACGTTGAAATCATCCAGTTGGTATCGGAATAATTGCTTTGAATCTCCAAATTCGCTTGAAATTTGCTTTGAATCTCCGAATTTCCTTTCAAACAATCTTCATTTTGTCGGCCTCTGACGGTTACTCCAAAAGTTGTGCTAATTTCTTCTCAGAATATTGAAGCATGTCATCCATAAACTTCTTGAGGCATTTGTCAAATATCTCTCACAAAAATATCACCGTGAAACAGCTGAAGAATAAAACGCAAGTACAACAATTGGACGAAAATGTTCTGAAAACCCCATATTTTACAAAAACATGAAAAAATCGGTGAAAAGGAACCGAGAGGAGGAATCATTTTGGCAAGTTTTATATTCTAGAGACATTACTCTTTCAAATGCTACCTAAAGTTTTGCGCGAGCATTGACGGACTTTTGAGAAAACTGAAGCTGAAATTGTCACTTTTTCATACGATTTTGGAGAGGTTCAGGTTTTTGATAAAAAGCTGTGATTGTTTTTAAACTTCACTGCAAAATACTCTACTAACCTCGTAGATGTTTGTGCATACCAAAAACAGGCTGTTATCTTGAGAGTAACTACTTTTTTTTTTACAAGAATCGCGTTTATTTAAGAACGCACCTATTTCAGCTATTTGTATTCTTCCACTTCACAGCTAATATTGATAATAGTAAGGCAATGTAAAAGATTATTAGTAAGATAATGTTTGAAAACACAAAAAGATCATACTCAGGAGTTTTGACCAGCTTTTGGATCAAATAGCCCTCCGTGCGTCGGCTCGCTTTTGCTGTCAACGAACGTAGCAACGATTCTGCCTCAAATGAAACTCAAAAGGATAATACGAGAGCGAGAGAGAGAGAGAGAGAGAGAGCCGAGTTGATACGAGAGTCAGTCAGCCGACATCCCCCCCTCCTCCCTGGGCTGCGTCAAGGGTGCCTTGATTTAGATTTTTCCACATTTTTGGCATTTGGCGCTCCGGTAAGCTAGTGTGTATGTGCGTTGGAATGAATGGAATGTCTGTGCCGGTGCGTGCCACTGGATCAAACCACCAATCAATCGGGCACAGCACCAGCGTGTGTGTTCCGCTCGCTTTCCCCAGTGTTCCAGGACGAGACGACACCGTTGCCCACCTTTTGTGCGAACGATTGGTCAGGCAGAGAGAGATAGAGGGAGAGAGAGAGAGAGAGAGAAAGAGAGAGAGAGAGAGAGAGAGAGAGAAAGAAAGAGAGCGAGAGAAAGAGAGAGCCAAGAGCGACACGGAACCCACAGCGCCTCTCGCCTCTTTGTTAAATGCCCGGCCGCACCGGCTTCCAATCCCTAAACCACCGCCCCCCTCGCTATCCCCTTGCTTTGTCGAAAGAAGAAGAAGAAGAAGAAAACGAATGAAAGGACCCCAGCCCAGCCGAAATGCTTGGAATGCCCTCCCAGCGTGCTGGTGGCCCTTGGGTTTGCGCCAGCGAATTGAATACCTCATCATCGTCATCTTCGTTGACGGTCATGCTAGGCGGTGGTGGGGTAGGGGGTTGGTCGATGATGCGCCACGGTGAAGAAGGGAGACTCTAAATTATTGGCCTCCGGGCTCCCGGGAATGTTGGGTAGCCTTCCGGCATCAGACCGAACCCGGGAGGCCAGACCGGGACCGGGTTTGTGATCAGCTCTCTCTCTCTCTCTCTCTCACTCTCTATCTTCCTACAACCCCCTCCTGCGTGACCCACCCTTGGGGCGTTGGGCCCGTCGTGGGGTCCCTGCGAGCGGAATGAAGAAGCGCTAAGAAGAAATGCCGAGATCGACGATAGGGCCCGACCGAGCCGGCCGGCCGGCCGGCCGACCAACCTCCTGCTTCCTAGCGGTTTGCTACCCCTCAACCACCTTATTCATCCCATGCTCATTCCTTCCGGCTCCTTTCCTGTAAAACGCGACGTGCGTAGAGGGCTCGGAGGGATGCCGCAAAAGTCGAACGCAGCAACGGTGACGCCACATTCGACAAAGCGAGTGACGTGCAGACCCCTGTCTGTCGGTCTGTGTGCCTGTGCGTGCGAGAAAACGAGCCAGATAGAGGTAGATAGATAGATGAAGGGGGGTGGATAGGGTGCGGACCCAAAATGGTTGATTGATTCAGTCCGTGAGCTAACGAGCTTCTCGTTGAGTGATAAAGGCCTCCCCCCCCCCCCACACACACACATACAAAAATGGGGAAAAGGATGGTGGTGGTGGCGATGGGTTAGTGAAGGGATCAATTCACGGAATCAATTCCATTACAAAAGGTCATCGATCATTAGGGTCGGCCGTTAGGGGCGCAACCCCAAAAGGAAGGAAGGTAGGAAGGGAGAGAGAGAGAAAGAGAGAGAGAAAGAGAGAGAGAGAGAGAGAGAGAGAGAGAGGAAAGAGAGAGAAAAACAAAACACAAGCTCACCCTTTCCGCATCCCGCATCACGGGAGTATTGCGTAAGCAGTCGCCGTGTCAGCGTCAAAATGGACCCACCAGCCATGCCATGGCAATTGTCACCGCCACCGTCACCACCACCACCACCACAACGACAACGGCGAAGCCGAAACCTTTTGCGGCCGAGCGACGGGTAATGCGTTTACCATCACATCGATCTGCGGGCGCCACATTTATGGCCGCCCGACTCACCTGCCTAATGTGAGTGTAATGCGCGCACCGGACCCCCCTCTCTTCCCCCCCCCCCCCATTTACCCTTTCATTCATACGCCATCTTCGTTATTTTTTTTCTTTTATGGCATCCTCACGCCATTCGGCTGGACTTCGAATCGAATTCCCTTTTTGTTCGCTGGCCAGAGTAGTTGTGTTTATGTGTGTGAGAGAGAGAGAGAGAGAAAAAGAGTGACATGGTAAAGACGAAGGAGAAAGGGAAGGGTTGAGCCATTAAACACTAACAGGTCGTCGAAGTAGCAGCAGCAGCAGCAGCAGCAGCAGCATTCTTATACATAAATAAACAGTCGAGGGAATCGAGTGAGTGAGTGGATGCGGTACAACGATGCAGAGACGATCGACAGACGGCTTCGTGATGAAAGACGGTTATAGCAGGGCACGCTACTACCACTAACTACTTACCAGCTTCAGCCAGATATTCGTGATGAGCAGCTGATTCTTTTCGTCCTGCAACGACACGTAAGAGAACACCATATGAGAGACAGGCGGGGTACGTGGACCCGTTCTTGTGACTTTCCGTCGCCGATCGAACAATTAATACATCAAAAACTAACCCAAAACTAACACAGCGCGATGGCGCTTCGCACGCTCGCACTCGGATCATTAATATTCTCCGTTCCGTTCGCCTCCCCCGGTCCCCACAACGTGCCCGCTGCGCGTTACATCATTATGCTGCTCATCAATCAGTCACGAAACATGCCACAAATTTTGGCTGTGAAAGAAGACCATTGACCATCACCCCGTCATGCGTCTGCTTCGCAAACAAAAAGTAGAAAGCTGTCTTAACCACTCAGCGCTCAGCAGTAAACAGACGGATGGATTTTGTTGTAGTAGATCAAGAAAAGAAATTGGAAACAGAAGGTGAAGGTGGCCAAAGAAGGCGGCAAATTTGCGCCACCGCGAACACAGTGAAGTGAAGTAAGTAAATTAAAGCTCATTAATCACTCAATGGCTACATCAAAGAGAGAGAGAGAGAGAGAGAGAGAGAGAGGGGGCGCGAAGCGAGCGAGCGAGTGAGAGAGAGAGAGAGGAAGAGTGGCAAACATCCGTGAAGGACGTGCCCTAATCTCTAGAACCTCCACTCCGTAGCGGGGATTTGGATTTGGATTGGTCCATCAAAGCAAACTAGCTTTGCCTGGGGACAGAGGGAGGGGGTTGGGCGGAGCGGACGTTCGGAAATCCACCAAATCCGAAGCGGAACCGGAGCGGCGTACTTACCACGTCGATGATTTGCATCAGCGTTAGGCCGAAGCTGAGCTGCAACGGATCGGACTCGTTAACCACTGGCCGCTCCAGCACGTTGTAGTTGTCCAGCAGGTGGTGCAGCAGCCGTTTCTCGTGATAGCCGGCATCGATTACTGTGCGTGGATGTGTGGTTGTGTGTCAGACAGAGAGAAAGAGAGAGAGAGAGAGAGAGCAGAGAGAGCAGAGAGAAAAACAGAGAAATAGATAGAGAGAGACAAAGAGAGAGAGAGAATTATAAATATGAAAATAGATCAAGAGAGTGATTGTAAGCAGTGAGTGAATTGTGCAAAGCGATATGGCTACCATTGCTGGATAGGAATGTTGGAACCCATTCCGTGCCTTTCCCCAAAGCACCCACCACCGCCTCCTCCCCCTCCCGGCCCCCGGTCTCATTATGGTGGGTAATTTGTGCAATCATGTGCCATCATCGCCAATGTCAATGAACCAAAGGGATGCCAAATAATGGGAAAAAGGGAATGGTTTTACGTCATATTTACCACCCCAACCCCACTGCCCCCCCTCCACTCCACTAGGCACCATTACATTTTTATCCCGCTTACTTCTACCCTCCACCCACCCACCCCCTTTCTGCACTTCAAACAAAGTGCCCTTCTCGTGCGAATCAAATAGTGACGATGGTGGCGCACAAAAGGGGGTGGGGTAGGGGCGATAGAAGGCGAAGGAGGAGTAGGAGGGGGGGAGGCTGGAAGAAAACACATCCACCCGGTCCATTCATCCAGCCGGCCCAAAACAGCGCCGCGTTTGGGTATCGTTAATTTTATTTATGGCCGAAACAACAGCCTTAACCACCTCCCTCCCTCCGTCCCCCCCACCTACCCTCAGTTCTCTGTAATAAGAGAATATAACAGTGGGGCAGGCGGGATGATGGAACAAGAGAGTGTGGGGGAGAGGGTGTGCAGATCGTTAGCTACCGAGGAAGCAACACAAAAGTGGACCGGAAGGTGATGGGGAGAAAGGAACGGAGGGGGAGGGGCTTTTTGGTGAATTGGTTGGGTGGTTGGTTGGCATTCGCCTTCGCCTTGAAATTGATTTTTGGTGGAATTGATCGAGTGTCGAGGGTTTGGGCGGTTGGTTTCACGAACCAGATGCTGCATCTCGGTCTTGGTGCCTGGTGGTTGCCCACCCTCCTTTGTGTATGCGTGTGTGTGTGAGTGTGTGTGTGTGTATGTGTGAATCAAACCGGACCACACATACGGGCGCGCGCGCGCGCGCACACACAATACCTTGATTTGGATTTTTGTGCATAGAGACCGCGATCGACGATCTACACACGTATCGAGAGAGAGAGAGAGAGAGAGAGAGAGAGAGAGGCTTCCGGTTTCCGGATTTTGCCGGGATTGGTCGGGAAGAGGTTGCATCGTCCGGTGACCATGCGTCTCCATCGAGCACCATGCGTCTCCATCGAGCACCATGCGCCTTCATCGTCACACCACATCAGCCACCGGCACCGTTGGCGTTTTCACCCCATTCCACCAAATGAGTGACCTTGGTGAACAGCCCATCTCCATCTGCCACCTCACCCTCCCTACCCCGCCCAGAAGTGTTATCTCATCTTTCGTGGAAATTTCACCAACAACCATGCGCCTCCATTGAGCCCACCAACGGTGCGTCATGCCCCCCCCCCCCTCCCCGTTGCTGACGATGTGGGACAGGGGAAGCAACGTGTCACGAACGCAGAGAACAGAGACAGAGACAGGGCAATGGGAGGGAAAGAGGAGGAGGAGGAGGAGGAGGAAAGTTTGATGAACTTTTATTTTACTGCAGCGGGGGGAGTTTTTTTTGTTTTGGTTGCTCGCTTCTTTTTCTTCTCTTCCGTTGGTTCGTTACCGCTAGTTTTTTTTTCCTTTTCTTTTTTTTTTTGCTATCCTTTTTACCACGGGTGTCGCCGCGAATTCCCTCTTCCCTATACCGAGCCCGCTTGCTGGCAAACATTTTTCACTTTCCGGCAACTGCCGCCACCGGGCGCTGGGGCCGGGGGGGGGGGGGCGGGGTGGTGGGAGGCGAGACGACGGGACAGCCTCCACAATGTCCGGCCGAAGGTTTTGGAAGGAAGGATGGATGGATGGTGGTGGGGGGCGGATCGTTAAAAAGAGCAAAGTGCTGCAGTTAAGCGCTTGAGCGCTGGCCACACACCCCATCCTTACCCACACCTAGACGGGCCCTTAGGATCGGGCCCAGAAACTCCAGGCATCCGTTGCCTAGCACTTCTGTTCCTGTCTTTCTCTCTCTCTCTCTCTCTCGCTCTCTTTTCCACCCACACGCGGGCGCGCGCGCGCACCGGAAGAAGATCAATGGCGTCCAATTCCTGCTGTCAACAAAGAGAAGGAACCACTAGCAGGAGAGTGTGAGTGTATGTGCACTTTAACGGACCTCCCGCTACCCCCCCCCCCCCCCCCTTCCCTCTCACCCCTGCCGCCACAACAAGCGGGATGGTGGTAGTTTTGAAATTTGTCGACTCTCTTGCCGGTAACGCCCCCCCCCCCCCCCACTCAAAAAATGGTGAATGTGCGCGGATAACTCACCCTCTCCTAGTGTTCGGTGGGGGAGGGGGGGGGGCGTTGGGGCAATACTAGCCCATAAATCAAGGGCACACCTGGGACACGAAGAGATATTACTACACAGGTAAGAGGAGTGGGAGCGGTTGAGAGTGTCACTTGCAAGCAGCACTTCCATTAATATATCATCCGGTGAAGCGATGGGAGGGGAAGGGGGAGGGAGTGTCTTCGGTACCCAACACCTTCATCGCAGCACAGGGAGGGGAAGGCTTCATTGTTCGCGCCAAAAGCCAAAGCGATCCATAATACCCTTATCGCCGGGTTTGCGCCAGTCGAGTCGCCACCGCACATCTTCGACCTGTGCTTGCGCCCTGCTTGTGCCCTCTTCTTGTCCACTCACCACAGCCCTGTCACCGCACCGCACCGCACCGCACTTCGCTTCTTGGCAAACAACAAAATTTGTGGTCGCCCAGCCACGGTTCCCGACTTCCCAGCTCCCCGCAATCCGTCACTGCGATGGATCACCGTTACTCCCTCACCCCCTTCTCCCTAGGCGAGGGTGCTGTGCTGAAGATGCTGTGGCCAAACAAACAAACAAACAAAGCGGTCCGGGCGGTTGAGATCGATCGGTCGGTGGGCACCTAATTCACGCCGACAGGTGTGCTAATACGCACCCCCTCCCCCGGGGTGTTTGTGAAAGGCAAATGGGGTGCGGGGTGGTGGCCACCGTCACACCACAGTCACCGTCATCGGTCACGGGCACGAGCAACCGAAAACGAAAGCGAACGTCTGCTGGATAAACATGACTACACCCCTAAGAGGGGTGGGGGGGGGGGGGGGGGGGCGGTGGCCTTTATGGGCTTTCGGTCCGGATCCGGGGGGTTTCCGGATCCTAAAACAACACACGCCCCCTCCCTGTACCTCCTCCGCCTTCCTTCCTTATCTCATTTGCTAGGCAACTTCAGACAGCGCGCCGACTGATCGATCATGTGGGTGGGTGGGTGGGTGGGTTGTTGTGCTCGTGCCCGGGGATATGTATTACTTCATTAGATTTCGCCGGATCAGCATCAGCGGTCAGTCGGTCGGTGTGACCTAGAATCGTTCACCATCCCTTTTCCATTCCATTCCGGTGGCGGCCATTGCACCCCCCCCCCCCCCCCTTCCCGCCCCCCCCCAAAACACCCGAAATGATGCTCCATTCATGATTGCATGCTGCTCTTTAATGGAGGGAAAGTGCCACGGAGAGGGCAGGGGAGGGAATGAGTGGGGTGGGGGGGGGGGGGGGGTACTTTTGGCAAATTGAATTTGACAGCGGAACCCCCCTTTTGTACCCCCGTCAGCTTCCAGCATCCCCTTCCACCCCAGGAGAGCGTTTGATCGGTTTTGACAAACGAAGCCACCCTGACGTTCCGTCCGCCTGTCTGTGCGGGCGGTGGGGGTTGAATGACCTGTGCTGGTGCCTGATGGTGGGACCATCCCCTTATGATTGGTGTGTGTGCAGCGAGCTGCTCTGCTGCGTTGCAATTCAATGCACTCTCCAGGCTCTCTCTCTCTCTCTCTCTCTCTCTCTCTCTCTCTCTCTCTCTTTTTCGCTCATCGAAGGAGACCACACCAGACCAGACAGTTTTTGGTGGAATAGGGATACCGAGGGGGTACGGGGAGGGGAGGGTTGGCGGATAGTGAATGGTATGCTAATGGTGGGGCCGATTATCGACCGTTATCTTTGGGCACCCTGCTCTACCTAGGCACGCACATGCCCACCCACCCACACATACACACACACACATACACACGCACACTGAAAAGTGCAAGCTCTGAGCGTCCAGCGCAGGCGGTCCAGTGTACTATGCTGCGTTGGTGACTGTGTGTGTGTATGTGTGTGGGCGTGTGTATGTGTATAGCGGTTAACCACCACCACAATCACCCCCACCACCATCAGCACACTACGTCCCAAGGCGGTATCGTGGCTCCCGGAGGACACTCCAATGTTTGATTTGTCCTGCTCCACCCCCCCCCCCCCCCCCCCTTCATTCCCGCCACCTGCCCGGCACATTTCCATTCACCCCTCCACCTTCACCACATAAATGAGATTTAAAAGCGAAGGGAACGCGGGGGGGGGGGTGGTGGTTCCAACCCCGTTTTCCATGCTTTCCTCTACTGTTTGGTTTTGTTTTTTCCTTTCTTTTTTTTGTTTTTTTTGTTTTTGGCACTCACGATTCTCGCTCATCACGTTTTTCAACCATAACCGTTGCTACCCCTGCCTGCTCGTCCCCATTCCTGCCACCACCCCTTTCCTCTGTTTTCCCAACGCCAGCGCTTCAGCCTTTTTTTCTTCTTCTTCTTCTGTTTCTTCTTTTCTACCTCTTGGCACTTGTCTCGAGCGCCTTTCATTCGATTCAGGCTTCAATAGAGAGAGAGGGAGAGAGAGAGAGAGAGAGAGAGAGAGAGAGAGAGAGAGAGAGCAACCGAGACAGAGCGAGAAACTGAGAGATGGAAAGGGAAAAGTAGAATGTGCAGAAGCAGCGGGCGAGCGAACGCGAAACGAGCACGACTGCAACGCTGCTGGCTTCTTCTTCTTCTTCTTCTTCTTCTTCTGCTGCTGCTGCTGACGTTCCCTGCTGCATGGCGTTTTGTGTCTCTCTGGTCCAACAACGCAACGAACGGTTGGTTGGCGCTGTAAGGTCGCATCTGGTTTTGCAAAGTTGCGGCCAGCGTGGTGTGGTACGCCGTTCCTCAACAACAAGGGAGTCCGGGGGGGGGGGGGGACCAGCGACCGAGCAACCGACCGAATCCAGCAGCCGAAGCCAAAAGGTGACTCCAGGCGCGCGCAGAGAGAGAGAGAGAGCGAGAGAGAGAGAGAGAGAGAGAGAGAGAGCGAGAGCGCGTGCAAGTGAGGCTGAGTGTAGCTGTGTGGCTCGGATGTCGATGGCACACCGACGATGGCCTCATTTTTGTTGCAAAACCCCTTTCTCGGTTCTTTTGTTTTCTTTTTTCTCGCTTTTTCGCTTTTTTGTTTATGCTTCTTGTCCTTCTGACCAGCAGCGGCTGCAGCCACCACTCCTCTTGTACAGTATTCACAGCATCCCCCTGCGTTCGCGACCATTTCCAACCACCAGCATTTTCTCTTTTGCAGCAGAGGCACTACATTGTGCGGTTTGCTGCTGCATTCTCTCGCTCTCTCTCTCTCTCTTTCTCTCTCTCTCTCGCTCTCGCTCTCTCTCCATCTCGCTCTGTGGAGCTCCTCGCGAGTTTCGGAAAATCTCTTCGGCAGACGTGCGCCATAACAGACACACATATACACACGCGAATATATTGGGGATCCCGTAACAAGGGCTCATCTCCATTGACTCCTGCGGCTGCGGATGCAATGGCGCTACTGAGCATTGCAGCAACCACAGACAGAGGTTGTTGATTTCCATCAGTACCATCTATGTGTGTGTTGCTTGCAGTAGTGTAATGCTACTGCAGCTGCCGAGAATGCTAACAGGATAACTGGAACTCGTTTTGGGGAGAGCTCGTTCTGTTTTTTTTTTGGGGGAAATGTTGCTGCTGCTGCTGCTGCTGCTTTTTCTCGCAACTCAACTTGCCAGAACTACTTCACGTCCTCACTTTTCGCTGAATTGTCGGGGTTTGTGTGTCAGTCAGTGTCAGTGCCACTGTACAGGGTGAGGTAAGGAAAAAAACTGCAACACAGTTAAAGCGCCATATCTTTTTCATTTTTCTTTGAACTTGTTTTTTGAGTAAAACCTAAAAGTGTCGGAAATTTCATAAAATTTTCGAATCACTTTAGATTTCTTTTTCGTTATGTTACATTTTGGATGAATTATGGCCTTGAGACGATAGAAGAATGCATCGCTCGCTGCCCGCAGGGTGCTTTGTGGCATCCTAGGCTCATTCTAGGAGTAGCGTTATTACTATGTTATTTTTCCAGTTCTACCCTTGCTCTTTAAAACACCACAAATGGAGAATTCCTGCGCTTTTTACGTCCATACATATTGACAGCCAATCAGAAGTGGAAATTAAGAGTGGAACGTTCTTTTTCCCCCCAAACCTCATGTCTCTGTCGCTTTGTAGGAAGATACAGAGTCCCGTTGGAATATCCCGGGGCGTTCACATGAATTGTTTGCATGCCTAGGATTACAATGAAGCTTCTTATAGAGTTGGCAGATGAATTTGTTGATTTATCTCAGATCCACCGTACAAAACTATGCGAGGAGTGCGAAAAATTACGTAATATCCATTAGCAAACCGACTTATGCGTCCTGGTGGCCAACCGCAGAGGGTGTAAATCATCAGCTGATCTCGCTGGCAACTAAACTCCATAATTTTTTTTTTTGTTTACAAACTACTGGAGAACAAATGGTTTCTCATCGAAGAAAACCAATTAAGACCCAAGTAAACAAATAAAATAGACACCCTTGAATTATATCACGAACATAACATTCTTTTCTGACAAATTCCCCCTAAAAAGCTTCTATACGCTTCTATAAACAATATAACGAGCTATCACTGGGGCGAGTGGTTTAGAAATGGCAGCAGTTTGAACTTTGTTGCAGTTTTTGATAGAGTCACCCTGTAGTTCGAGTTAGTTATTTCACTAAAGTGAAATGGCAAGCGGCAGCAGCACTAGCAGCATGCGTTGTTCAACACGCCTTTGCCCTCTTAGCGAGTCAAAAACGATGCAGACAGATCTCGCGAGCCACGATTTTGCATACAGGTCCTGGGGATGGTGGCAGCGGAGGGGTGGCGGTTGGGCGAGGGGGTACTTGTGAATGGGTGGCGCTTTTCAGCCGACGATAAACAATTAGAAACATAATTTTCCGAGAGGAGAGAGCAAAACCGAGCAACAAACGCAAACCAACGGCGCTCGCTCGCTCGCTCTCTTCACAAACAGTTCACAGTTCTTCACTCTCCCCCCCCAACCCTCTTGAATCAACCCCCTGGAGTGCCGGAAACTGGGAACAGATTTCTATCGCCGATCGGTGTGGGTGTGTGTTGCGGCACGGCACGGAAGCAATCATCACCCAACCACCCACCCAACTCATACCCCGCATTTCGATTAGTCTCGCGGAAAGGGGATGGGGTTGAAGGGTGAACAGGCGAAGTAGAAGTTGGCAGAAGCGTGCGTGCCGCACAGAGGATTCGGTCGTGATCTGCTGCTGCTGCTGCTGCTGCTGCTGTCGTTCCGCCTTCCTGGCTTGAGCAAACAACTTTAACGACTCCAGCCACAACCGCACCAGCAGCAGCACCGGCACCAGGAGCAGGTTAGTGCCACCGACGGTCTGCCATGCGGTTGGTTGGCTGGAGGACGGACTGAAATCTAATTAAAAGCTCGACAGGCGACCACACACACCCACACACCGACAGACAATCGAAACAAGGATTCCACAGTAGGGGGAGGGGCCTTGAGAGGGAGTGTCGTCGGAGGGGTAGTTCGCCTCGCGTGGCGCTCAAATCAGTGCCGCGCCGATGATTCGGCTGCTGCTGCGATCGATGCGTGCGTGCCCTCCTGTGTATGTGTGCAGCATCACGCAAGAAGATGATGGGCTGGATTCGCGAAAGGAATGAACGAAAGTCCTGGGTCCGGGGCACTTATGTAAGAGCCCGGGCGCGACCGGGCGCGTTTCTAGGGCGCGCGCGGCATTCATCGATTGCTTCCAATTGCCAACCGGCCAAACAGTATGTGTGTGTCCCTGTGTGTGGGGCTGCTGCATAATGCATCGCATAATTGATCTAGATCGGCCAAACCGACCGACCAACCGACCGTAAACGAGCCGGCCACACTCCAGCTGCTCCACGCTGCCATATATTTTTTTTTTCATTCAATATCCGGCACCCTCACCCCTCGGGGGGGTTGTGGGGCGCGCGCGCGCGCGGATATTGATCGGAGCGGAAGCGAAATGACATTTAATATTGCATTTAGCGAACGGTGGGCGTCCTGCTAGTCGTCGTGGTTTTGCTGGTACCGCTTGGTACCTGTTGTAGGTACCAGGGGCAAGAGCCGCCCCCGAGACGACCGAGGTTTAGAGGTTGTTGGGGGCCGGGGCACCCCGTGTCCCCTTCGGTGCCGCCTAACAAAACAAAAAAAAAAAAAAAAGAGCGAGAAACCCGGGAAGCGAAGTGCAACCGCGCGGCTCTCCACCAAACGAACCTCCGACGAATCCGACGAAAATCATTGGCCATAATTAATTCACGCTTGATGACCTACTTGTAGGGAACGGATCTCCGGTTCACTGGTTTCTGGTCCGCCCCGTGTGTCCGAGAAACGTTGTCGATGCTGTGATTGCAAATCGATTCCGCCACACGGTTCAATCTGCTGTGCCCCCTGTGACCTGGCGTTAGCCTGGAACACCTGCCGGGGGGGCACCAAGAGCAAAGGCGTCCCCGGCAGTGTCCAGCATGCAGCAACTGGTCGCCAACCGGGGCCTAATAACTGGCCTGGACTGGGGGGGGGGGCCTGGTGTCTGGTAATTACTCCCCCCCCCCCCTCCAGCCCGTTCACCCTAACCCCAAAAATCGGCACCCAGTGCGCGATTGACGCGGATGGCCTGCGGAAAGCGATGTGCGGTGGGATGGGCCCGCTGGTGCGCTCAATTGAATTTTAATAATTCACGTAGAATCACTCGAACATCCCACCGGCCGCTCCCGGGTTACCCCCTTCAACCCCCGTTCAGCCCCTAGCCCGAGGGGGTGTGTCGGGGGTTGCTGCGGGGAGATTAGAGCGAACGGGGTTCCAGCAAAACCCAAGTCGCTCAAGTGGTCCGGTACATAATTGAATAACCACCGACCCCAGGACCGCCGGCCCCGTTCGTCGGCTATAACAGCTAAAATCAAACATTCATTGCCACGTTCCTTAAGGGGCTTAAGCGGTGGTGGTGCACGAGGAACAGCAGCCATCGAGTCGTTAGGGCGTAATGAGCGAAAAGACAGACCGCTTATGCCTCCCAGGCACCCTTCAGTGTATTAGTTCAGCAGGAACACTTGCTCGCTCGCCCGCCCTCGCTCAATTAATCTAATTAGCCTACGATCCACTGGGTATCCGCTCGCCATCTCCCTGCCGGCCGTTCAGTTCCAGTGTGTCAATGTTAAGCGGCGGTTGTCTAATTATTAGTTTAACCGCGGTGCGGCGCGCGCGGTCGGGTCTGTCACTCCAACTGACACAATTGGTAATAACGATCCTGTCCTGTCCTCTGTCCTCTGTCACTCTGCCACGGCGCACTTATCCCGATACCTGTCAAACCGGCGCAGCTCGCGACTAAACCCAAACTTTTCCTTTACCGCGTTCCGCACCCGCTGTGTGCCCTCGCACTGCCGCACGCGCCCTATGTGCTTTTGCATTTACGCGCGATTGGCTCGGCAAAACTTTCGGCAACCAGTTTCCGTTTCGTTTCGTTTCGTGTTTTGCTTTGCGGTGTGCTGACTGTTGAGGTTGCTGAGCTGGCTGAGTAGTAGGATCCGGAGCAGACCGAACGGAGAGCAAACCGAAATAGGGGTGGAGGGAGAAGGGTGGAATAGCTAACAACCCCTCCATCCTTGCCAGCCCACCCCGGAGAACACCATCGGCACCCGGGGGTGGTCCACAAGAACAACTTTGCCCATTGTTGTTGATATCCCCCCCCCCTCTCCCACTATGCCAATGGGGGGGGTGGATGGAGAGTGAGAGAGAGAGAGGGTTGAATCTAGGTTTCCGTTTCCCCTAACACACACACACACACACACCCAGCGGTTACACATACCACTGTTCACCGTCTGTTTCAGCCAGCTATCAGCTCCCGGAAGTTGGGACACAGCATTGCTTGGCTGGTTGGCTGCTTTAACCCCCCCCCCCCCGGTTCCAGGAGGTGGGATTGGGGGTGGTGGTGGTGGTGGTCCACTGCAGGAAGCTGGGACCAGGGCCTGCAATGCCTCACGGACTCCAACGGACTGCGCCAATGCCGTGCGCCCCGCCAGTGACCACCGCAATGGTGGGTTCCACCAACACCGCCCACGTGTTCACCTCTAACATGCACCACGAAACCAGTAGCAGCAGCAGCAGCAGAAACAGATGCCTGTCCTTGATTGGTTCTGCAGCTTGTTGGAGGGGGGGGGGGGGGGTTGCCGGGCTCGCAATCTCGCAAGCCAATCGAAGATGCACCAACCCCCCAGGAACGGAAACGGAAACGGAGAGCGACGACCACGGCGACGACGACGACGACGACGACGACGACGAGCCCCTACTCTGCTGGCATCTTAGATTAGGTCCCTTGCCTTTGCCACCGTGCATGTTGTTGTTGTTGTCGTCGACCAAGATAAACAGACATGAGGCTCTCTTTGTGGCTGTCTGCGGGAGTGCTGCTGCTTTCGTGTGCGATATGTCCATTTTGTCCCCCACTTCCGCGTGTGTGTCTGTGTGCGTCGGTGGGCTTAGCGCAATTGCATAATTCCTCCGTAAGGGGAGGGTTGGGGTGATGGGGTGATGGGGGGAGCAAGATTGAGGCATGTGTGGCATTGAACAAAAGGCAGAACCAATAACCTGACTCACCTGGCAGAACGGTAGCAATTCCTAGCATCAGGGGTAGTAGCAGGTGCCGGATGGGGCGCCGTATCGCCGCGGACATCAGCATCATCACCGCGGGGAGGGTCGGCCCGCCGGCTACCGGACCACCGGACTGACCGGACAGCCCCGGGTGCGGTGGGTGATAGTGGTGGTTTTCGTGTGGATGGTGGTGATGGTGATGATGGTGACGGCTGTGGTACCGCCGATGACGGTCGCTCCACAGTGCCAGCATCAGGGTGGAGGTGGCACCGATCAGCACCCCTACCCCTAACCAGCTGCTGCTGGGTGGTACCACGGAGTGCTGCTCCTGCTGCTGGTGGTGCAGGGTGTGTAAGGCCTGGGATGCCACGGTCCCTACCACCGCCGCCGCCACCGCCGCCCCCAGCAGCAGCGACAGCATCACCACGTACGTCGGATCCATTGCAGTGGTACTGCCGGTGGTCTAGCACTGGTGCCGTTCCACTGGCATGCGGCTGTACGATCCCGTTCACGACACGACACGCACGCACGAGATCACAGTTTTGTTGTCGTCGTCGTCGTTGTTGATTTGTTGTTTAGGTTTTTTTTTTGTTTTGTTGTGTTTGTTTGTTGCAGGTTTTGTTGTGTTTGTTTGGCAAGTTGTTGTTTCGCTCGTGGTTGTGCCGTGAGGGGCCAACCAGGGGGAGGGAAAGAGTTTCGGTTCGACGTTTGTTGTTGGAGTGTTGTTATTTTTTTTTGTTGTTGTTGTTGTTGTTATTTTCGGTTTGTTGTTTTTTCGTTTTGCGCGACCCCGATGACGAAGGCGACGAAGGACATAGGTGATGGTGGTGGTGATCGCGGTGGTAGTTTGCGATTGTACCACGACGGTGACGGGGGGGATGTTGGTATGCAAAAGTGGGAGGAGAAAACAATTTCGATGTATGCCAAGTCGATCTAGCGGAAACAGCGGCGAGGAGATGCAGCTGCTGCTGCTGCTGCTGCTGCTGAGGGGTTGTTAGTGAAACGGGAGGAGCGGGGGGTGTGGGGGGTTGGAGAGTGGGAAATGGAAGAGTGGTTTAGTGTGTTTGTGTGTTTTTTTTTTGTTGTGGGTGGATGGGGTTCAGGGTTGGTTAGTGAATCGTTAGTAGCTTTAGCTTGGTTTAGAATACTTTTGTTTAGATTTTTTTTTACGCTAGGCGTTTGCAGTAGTAGTAGTAGTAGTAGTAGTAGTAAGGGAGTTTTAAGCTAGCGTGTACTAGTGGGTAGCGATGTGGGATGTTTACCTCAGTACGTTCCTTTTTTGCCTTCTTCCTTCGCCTTCTGTCTACTGCTCTCTGTTCCCTTCTCCTGTAGCTGCCTGGTGCGCTTTCTGCGTTCTGCTCCCCGTGTCTTCTCGTTCTTCTTTCGTGCTGCTTCGTCTGGTTGCGTCGGCGCCTGCGGAAGTCGGCGGAGCTGACTGCGCTGCTCTGCAACGCGCTCTGCTGCGAGTCGAGTCCGTCACACTCTGGGGTGCATGTTGTTGCTGCCGCTTCTCTCCTAGTAGAACTCGCGTCGCGTCGAGTTACCCCGCTTACCCGCTTGCTGATGCACCGCTGTTGCTGCTTCTGTTGCTGTCTGTGTGCATGCGCTTCCCGTTTCCGCTTCCCGAGTCAGCAGACTCCCGGACAACCGGCACTGTAGCACACGTCCATGCACACTAGGCTGCTTCTGATTGTACGCATCCCGTACGCGCGCTCAACCATCGCGCTCTGTCGCTGTGGGTGTACGTGTGTTGTTGTGGGATTATATGAACGAAACGGGTTTGAGAGCGTTGCTGCGGCTGGCTACGGCTGCTTGCCGATTGCTTTACTTCTGCTTTCCGTTCCGTTCGTGAGTCCTGCGCGAGGCCAGCCTGCCTGAGGTCAGGTGTCAGCAGGAGTTCAACAGCTGCGGGACCGCGGGGTTGGAAATCGGGTGTGTTTCCGGTGCAGCGTTATGGTGTTGGCCACAGCCACTTTCTTTGCAATCCTCGGCTCGGACCCGCACTACCACATGCTGTCTGCTGCTGCTGCTGCTATTACTACCGCAGTTGCCCCTCTGCTCTGAGTGCCTAGTAGCTGTGTGTACCTCTCTTGCTCGAACGCCCACCGCTGCTGCTGCTGCTGCTGTTGGTGCTGCTGGAGTAGTTGTTGCCTGTTGTTTCGGTTTCGGTTTAGTCAGTTTGCTTTACGGCTTTTGACAGGTTTTCGGCTTTAAGCTCTTTGATTTGATTTGATTCGGTTATTAAAGGTAGCGATTCGGTTTGCGCTATTAGTTCGGTTCGTTTATTGTTGATTGGTGTTTACCGGGGGGGGGGGGGGGGGGGGGGGGTAGGGTTGGTTAGGAGAAGGGGTGGTGGTGGTAGCTGGGCAAACAGGGACGTGGCTTGGACGAAACTTGTCTGTGTACGTGTGCAGGTTGATGTGGGAATGTTGTGTAGTAGTGGGTTTTTTTTTCTTCTATTCGTTCGTTTTGATTTAACAGTTCGCAGTTTGTTTCGCAGTTTAGTGGCACCTCATCATGCCGGGCGATCCTCACTCACAGGAAACAGGGTGTGGGGCGCAGGTATGTGGATGTGGTTTGGTGGGGTGTGGAAGAGGGATTCGTTTTTTTTTCTTTTCTTTTTCAGAGGAGGATTTTGCGGGATGGCAAAGGGAGTAGTGAGGGTTTTGCTTTGTTTTGTGGTTTTGTTGTTGTTGTTTTTAGATTAATTTATTGTTTTCCTTTCTCTTTCGCTCTCTTTCTCTCGTTCTCTCTCTCACGCTCTCTCTCTCTCTCTCTCTCGCTTACTCTCTCACTTTCTTCTTCCTTCTCGTTCACGGGTTTTAATGGCTTCTCCAGCGAGCGTTTAAGTGTGCAGGGAGTTAGAGTTGGTTTTTAAGAGCACGCATTGCCGCTTTTGTTGTTGTTGGTTTTGGTGGTAGTAATAGTAGTAGTGGTAGTAATAGTAGTAGTAGTAGTAGTAGTAGTAGTAATCGTGGGAAAATAGAATGTTTTTGGGGGGGTCGGGGGTTGGTGGTGGTTTTGTTTGGAAGTTAGAAGAATAGAAAACGCTTCACTTTACTTCCTTCTTCCGGTCGGTTCCGCTTCCGGCGCAGACCATCGTGGACGGTGATCCAGTGGCAGTGGCGCACGAGTTACTCGTACACATCATCAGGCTCGTTTTTCTTTCCTTTTTCTTTTCTCTTTCTTTCCTTCTCTCTCTCTCTCTCTCTCTCTCTTGCTCTCTCTGTTGCTCTCTCTTTTTTCTCTTCCTATCTATCTCTTTCCTTCTCTGTTTTTTCTGCTTTTCTCTTCCGGTTTTACGTTGATTGATCGAGTAGGTGAATCGATACCAGCTGGTTAAGCTCGCGCACTGTCGGATCGTTCGGAACCGCGCGCGTCCGTTGCCGAGGGGAGGGGGCGAGGGAGCACCGCGGAACAGAAACGCACACAAACACCGGTCGTTCGGAGGGGAGAGCAAAGTTGAAGTGGTTCGCGTTCGCGTCGATCGCGCAGAGGGCAGGACAGGAAAAGGGTCCAAGGTTGGCACATGCGCGCGCGCGCGCGCTCGCACACACGCAATAAACACAAACACTGTTACACTGACACACACACGCACGCAGCCGGAAAGGAAGGACGTTAGCGAAACCAAAAAAAAGAAACACAAGCAAACTACTCTTTACTCACACACGCGCACATACACACATACAGGGTCGAGTTCGAGCACTACTGTAGCACGCCAGTGTTGAGCAAGTAGTAGTAGTAGTAGTAGTAGTAGTAGTAGTAGTGGAAGCCGTTCTTGTTTGCTGAGAAGCTTTAGTAGACCCTTATCCGGCAGCCACAGTGTAGTGGTGGGTAGGAATGGGTGTGTGAGTGTGGGGTTTGCGGCCTGCCGCTTCTCGTCTCGTTGTTTGTTTGTTGTTACGGTTACTGTGTGTGCATGTTCTGTGTCCTGGCCTGGCAGGCTGTCGGCTACCGGGAGCCACTGTGAGGTGTGGGTGTGGTGCTGTAGGCTGCCTTGCCTGTCAGTGGCCAGTTGGGAAGAGAAGAAGAAAGGACGTGTTAAGTCAATTCGATTCGGTTTTTCGTTTGTTTGTGGCCCTGTTCTGCCTTTAACAAAAAAAAAAAAACAAGAACAAACAACAACAACATGAAATCTGAAATCACGCACAAACACAAAGGCACACCGATACGGATCACTAGTAGGTTGGTTGCTGTGCGACCAGTGCAGCTGTTGTTGTTGTTGTTGTTGATGGATGAAAATGGTGATGCGTGGTGCACATGCACACCTGCGCGTTGCACTCGTGGCTAGGCGCAGTTGTTGATGGCAGAAGGGATGTCAAGGGGGGTGGGGGAGCGGGGGGGGGGATGAGGGTGGATGGGCACGTAGCAGGTTGATCGTAGCGGATCATTCATCGTGCGCTAAACCACTAAAACACTCCGATGCAATTCGGTCTGATGCGGGGTATCACTTCTTCTCTTCCCATCCCACCCCACCCCACCCCGCACTGTCTCTTCCGCTGTGTATGTGCACTTGTGTGTCGACGTGTATATATGTGTGTGTGTTGCGATGGTGGCAGGATCTATGCCAGTGGCCCCAAAACATGCGATTCACACATACATACACAGACACACATACACGCGCACAGACAAACAACCACTAGGTATAGCACGCACGCACGCACGCACGCACAGGACGTGCGTCCTGTCCGGTGAAGTCCCATTTTTGTGGCCAGCGTAACAACAACCACAACAACACGACGACGACGATAGAGGACAGATGAATGGGGGTAGTGCGTTTGTCAAGGGATGGTGGTGGTGATGGTTGTAGTGTAAGGAATGAGTGAATGCTCTAGGTGTAGCGATGCACTTGTGTCTGAAGGGAAGCTTTGCTGCTGCTGCTGTTGTTGTTGTTGTATGTGACGAAGCGACGACCAACGCGTGCGATGCTCCGTCCTCACTTCACCGTCGCTTCTGCCCCCAACCATCTTTCTCCTCCTTCTTCTCCTCCTCTTCAAAAAAACGTTTAGTCAGTCGTCGTCGGGTCGGGTCGGTCGGTCCGCGCCGACCGACCGAGATACCCAAACATCAGGACCTGATCAGGAGTAAAAAACAAAACGGAAACAGCCCGCGCGTTACCGGTAGGATCGAAGGGCTACGATTAACTGACGTTCGTCGACCGGTCGCGCGCTGCATCAACCTCCGAAGATGCTGCTGCTGCTGCTGCTCCTGCTCTTGGCACTGCTGTTTCTTGCTAAGCTGCTGCTGCTGGCACGCTTCACGCATGCACACAACGGCCGTGCTCCATCGCTCCACTTCGACAGCACTTCGGACGCCCCAATGGAGAGAGAGAGAGAGAGAGAGAGAGAGAGAGAGAGAGAGTGCGCGCAAGAGCAGCATAGAAATTGAGAGAGAGAGAGAGTGCGAGTGGCAGTGTGGGAACGAATGAGATGCGAAGAGAGCGAGAGAGAGAGAGAGAGAGAGAGAGAGAGAGCGTAGCGAAGAGAGATGATGCCGCGATACGCGCCACGGCCAGCATCGCAACATCGCATCGCTAGCACTAGCCCGATCTCCGATGATGATGATGTTCCGGCGGATGCTGTATTGGGGGGGAAGGTTTGGGGGAGCGGAGTGCACGCTACGCCGAAGCGTGCCAACGCGGCGCGAAGGGTGCGAATCCGGCGTATGCGCAGCCTGGCGCTGCTGCTGCTGCTGCTGCTGCTGCTGGTGATGCTGGTGATGCTGTGACCAGGAAAGGAGCACGAGCGATGCGAGAGCGAAACAAATGCCAAACCGGCCGTGTATATGGCCCGCGGGCACTACGTAACACCGAACAGACTTGGAGACAGTGGTTCCAGGGATGGGCGGTTGGGCGGAAGGGCGGAACCGGGGGGCGGTTGCTTCGGAAGGCCCCGATGACGACGATGACGATGGTGATGAGAATGATGACGACATAACCATCCATTTGCCTTGCCAAAGCGAGGGACACACGAGAGAGAGAGAGAGTGCACGAGAGAGAGAGAGAGAGAGAGAGAGAGAGAGAAAAAAAGGGAGATGGGTTGATGGGCAGGCAGGATCAATAACCCGAGGGGTCGCTGCAGAGGATGCGAAGGGAGGCTGCACGGTTTGTGTGGTGAGGGTGCGTAGGGGGGGGGGCGGGGGTTTGAAAATGGCGCAAAACGATGACGTGCCGCAGAATCCTCGTTGGAAGGACTCCTCGGATCGGAAGCTTCGGAAGTCGCCGCCGCCGCCGCCGCCGACGCGTCACTGGCGAGTAGGCGCTGACCAGTTTGTTGAGGAACCAGCGGAGGAAGCGGTGGTGGCGGTGGTGGCGGTGGAAAACGGCCCCCACCCCCTCGGTAGCCGACCTCAGCACCCTTTTCTCACTGGAACTGCTCGATGGTTCGCTCGTCGATGCCGCCATGTTGTGTACGCGCAACATCTCACCACGGTCCTGCGATGTGTGCCCGGTCGGTGTTCCGGGTCGCCCGGGTGGACCGGGTGGTTGTCTGGATCCGCTCCGCTAGGCCCGAAAGGGGGGGGGGGGGGGGGAATGGTTCCGGACACAGATGCTTGCCCCCGCGCGTCAGGGGCTCTCCGGCTCTCGGCCCGATAATTAGCACCACCTTAGAGAAATTGAACTGGCGTGCCTTCGGGGCCCACAGGGAAAAGGTGGCCACTTCAATCTTGGTTCCCGTCCAACTTCCGGCCCAGATCCCACAGCGAAGAAGACTACATTAACATTGCCATCAGCAGCATCATCATCATCATCATCATCATCATGTTGGCCAATCGTCGGCGCCTAGGGGGCGCCAACGAGGAATCGGTGGCCGGCGGATTTGCCGGGCCGGGTGCTCAAGGGTGGGAATTGGGGTGGAATGCGGGGAAGGATAGTTGCACTCCACTCGAATCCCAACCTCTCACACAGACACATGCACACTTCGCTGGAGATGAAAGTAGAACAAACGAACCAGAGATTTGCCACAAATCTCGTTAGGGCTCGGTGCCAAAAACCTACCCCCCCCCCCCCACTCCCATTGCACCAGGTTTGCTCGGGCCCGGGAGCTGCAGAGATTGCAGAGCGCCACCGGATGCAGGAAAGCGGGCCTGGGCCTGGCAGCGGTGGAAATGGAGTGGAGTGGAGTGGAGTGGAGCGGAAGTTGGAACAGGAATTGGTTGGATCTAAATCTGGGCGGAAGGCGAATTGGTCGGATTGGTGTTAACACAACCGACTCCCACCCTTCCCCCTTCTCTCCTCTTCGCTTCGCCCCCCCCCCCGTCGCGAACCAATTTGAAAGCGGTAATGTGTGTGAAAGGGAAGAGGGGGTGGGGGTGGGGGCGGTGGCATTTATTCAAAAACAAAATCATCAATTCCTTGCAGCGGCAGCACTGTCATGCCATTGCTCTCCATCTCACCTCCCCCACCCACCGTCCGTCCCTGCAACGGTCGCATTCCGCATTGTGCACTGTGTTCAGCATCCTTGCCGCAGCATTTTGCGTTCCACCGCGGATCCAACCCCTGTTGGCATGCTGCACGCGGGGGGAGGACAGGAGCGTCTAATTGCGTGGCTCAATCGATGGGAAGCCCAGGCTACCAGGCCCCGCTTACTACCAGCCGGGCTTGCTGACTGCTCCACCACGACTCCTCCAACGACAGATCCAACATGGCACCCACCAGGTACCCGTTTTTCCTTCTCTCGACGTCCGAAGGGACGGTTCCGCAGTGGTGCACCGGAATCAGCAAACCAGATCCCACTCCCATGGCCATGAGCGCGATCGCCTTTTGTTGGTGGATGAAGGTTACGGGGACGGGGACGGGAACGGCGACGTGGGTGGATAGGGGCAGTGGATAGAACACAGCGCGTCCGCGCGCGCACACACACACACAGACACCGGAGTGCACACCCGGGGGCCAAGCAGCCAAGTGCGCGGCAAGTGCCAAAATTAAGCAAATATTTCATTAGCAGGCAACCAGGCAGGCAGGCAGGCAGGCAGGCAGGCATATCACGTACCTTGCCAATGGCCCGGGACGGATGAATGGGGGTGGCAGGCGAAGGGGGTGATAAATTGCGAGGTGACAAATTCCCCATCGGGTGCACCGATGCTTCCGAGATTCGGTGACAAACCGCCCACCCGCCTTGCCATCGCTACGTCCCACGGTGCCGGCCTGGGCTTGGTGGCCTTGCTGAAGGGAGTGCCAAGGGGGGGGGGGTGGGGGGGATGAAGACACAACACGGGCGACCTGCATTGCTACAGCCTGCAAGGGGGTTCTGCAGCAGCAGCAGCAGCACCTTTGCGGCACCCCAGGTGCTCGGTTTTCGGAATGTACGATTGCATTCTTCGCCCTTTTTGCCAACCGCTAGATCAGCCAGCCAGTGCTGGAAGGCGGGGGTGCAAATTTCATGGCGGAGGGTGATGTGTATGCAACGGGATAACGGGTGATAATGGTATTTCACACATTGAGCCGTTCGTTCGTTCGTTCGTTCGTTCTTTTACTTCCTCTTATTTATCCACAAACACACACATAGACGAGGTGCTACACTGGGTACTGCTACTACTACTACTACTACTACTACTACTACTCGTTCTATACGGCTGCTGGCGTTCTTCACTTGCGCTCGCGGAACGTGAAGATGGTGTCCATCAGGAAGATGACGCCGTTGATGATGGAGATCGAACCCTTGGTGATGGCGAGGTCACGCGTGCGGGTCCGGAATGCGTGCTCCCACGCCTCGATGATGAAGATGCCGGACGTGAGGAAGGTGCTGCAGCCGAGCAGGCTGTAGAAGATGCTCAGCCGGCGGTGCAGATGGGCCTTGATGAGGTAGCCTCCGGGGTTTGCGGGTATGTGGATGCGCGTGTCAACGCACAAGGGGTGACACGGGGTGGTGGAAAGGGGTAGAGCGTTAAACGGGCACGGTGCTGGTGGAAGGGTGCCCAGGGTGCTTACCAGCCATGATGGTGATCAGGATGACGATGAAACCGCAAAAGGTGCCGGTGGCCAGGAAGCCGGTCACCAGGTCACCATCGTCGAAGCTGTAGTAGTGCAGGGCCGTACAGGTGATGGCCAGCGACTGTCCGAAACCGGCGAACCGAGGTGACGAGGTAGAAGCACAACAAGCAGAAGGAGCAGGATTGATTGAAGCTGTTTGACTGCTAGCGGCGCCCACGGGCTTACCAGCTCCAGGAACTTGATGATAGAGAGCGGTGGCCGATTGCCGGCACCGGTCGGCTCGGGGGTGGTACGCTGACTCGCGATCGGAATGGCCGCGTGCAACCGTGGCACCGGTACGGCCACGTTCTCCGGCATCGTTACGGATGCGGTGGATGCGGCGAACAACGGCTCCAACGCCTGGATAAACGGGCACACAGCAACCTGAACCGCCTGCGACACAACCTGCACCCTCCAGCGAACTCACCAGACTAGCGCTAAGGCGAAAAGGCGATGATCATCCGCTGGTCCGCTATCTGAACTGCCTCAGATCGAAGACAAGCTTCGCCTTCCACCGCTCCACTGCGACCAAATCGGGGCGCTTGCGTCCTGGATCTAGCATAACAATCCATTGAGTAACGCGCACACTACAGCCAGCAACCTGATCCCGGACCGGGGCCTTGGATCGGAAGGGTTGCGTGAAGCGATGCTGCCACATTGCCACACATTCCTTATCCGCTGTCTATTTTCTGACTTTTTATCCGATCCACTGTCCCACCAGCCCGCGCCTAACCTTTCGACGCTTCACGTTACCCACCAGACTGCCTCAAGTGCTCCAAGTGCTCAAGATTTTCGATCCATCCGGTGTGCCCGGACCGGACGCTTCGATCGAGCTTGCTCGCTAATCTTTAATCGACGAACACCACCAGCGGCGCGGTTCCTCGCCACCCAAACCCAATTGGTTTGACGGCGATGGACGGCAATTCGGCAACGCTTTCGACATCCACATCACTTGGGCAGCTGTGTGCCAACGTGTGCTGGACTGGCCATCTGGTAAAGGGGCGAACGCGAGCCCGTCTTGCGCGATCTTTTCGAGGGTGATGGCGGACCGGGACCGGACCATTCGCGAACCGTCAACAAGGGACGAAACACAGATCACCAA
The DNA here is from genome assembly GCF_943734665.1 of Anopheles aquasalis. Taxonomy (NCBI): domain Eukaryota; kingdom Metazoa; phylum Arthropoda; class Insecta; order Diptera; family Culicidae; genus Anopheles; species Anopheles aquasalis. The sequence goes on from NC_064879.1 coordinate 1,293,577, forward strand.
ATTGACGGGGTGATTGGGTAACTTTCCGAGTGGTGTGATGCTATGTCATGATCAGCATTGCTTGTTTCCCTCATTTTGAAAGCATAATTGCTCCCGGTTCCCTTCAGTAGCTCCCCAGGCCTGATTCTAAAACCCCGATTGGGCGATGATCTGCGCGAGCAGCAGCCCAACAGAAACGATCCTACAGTACCGGGCCTCTCTGTGTTCCTTGCATTGCATACGATAGAATGGATGCGCTAGTCTCGAAATAACTTAAACTGAATAAAATACATTTATTACTTATTCGTTTGTCTTCCATTATTGCAGTTGATCCCGTCAGCCCTGCCAGTCGCCAGCCGCTGGTCGCTTTCTTTTACTTTAGATCCTCGATCAGAGCAATAAAGCCATCTGATTTCAAAGGAAAGCAGCCTAGGCTGCGTGTGTTTATCGTTTTTGAGCAGATCCAAATTTGCCTAAAACAGAATAGCGTATCTCCTGAACTTTCGTGCTTCCGTGTGGGTAGTCCTGCTGCGTCCACACTACAATGATTGAAATTCATACATTATATTACTATTGTATGAATTTCTTGACTGGTATAAAACCAATATCTACAAAAATAAAATACTTCTAAGTTTCTAGCCCATTTAATCTGGCATTTATTATTTATATGGCTGGGTATGCACGTTGCTATAGATGTAGATATCGGTATCACCTCCTTTTCTTCTAATCAAGCGAAACCAGAGAGGAATCGAACTCGTTTCAGCTATTGAGCAGCTATTGTTCTTTTTTTTTTAATTATGATCCTGTGGAAAAGAGGAACACAAAATATCACCCGGGACCACAGAACGCTTCTTGCTGCAGGGTCGCACCGTCGCGTGCGTACACATTTATGGACAGGACGGAGCCAAAGTGTATGGAGGAAACAGGTAAGGTCACCAAAATGAATTCCTGCATGTAGAGAACACAAATCTATCGAATCCATCGAAAACCACGGGGAAACTGTGAAAAACAGCGGAAAATCAAGTCGTACCAAGTAGTACCAAGTCGTACCAAATTCCAAATTCGGTGTCAACGCGGTACCAAGCAGTACCAACCAACTATGCTACATGGGTGATTTTTTTGGGTGTACTTATGGTGTTGGTTTTAAAATCGCCGCTAAAATCCCTCTTTCCGCGTAAAATCACTTTAAAAAGGGGGAAAATGCTCACATTTCTGTTCTAATCCATGCGCTAGACCAACAAACTGCACTGTGGTCGTGGATGCCGTTGGAATGGTAAGCCAGGAATGTGTGCAAGACGCCTGCACGCAAAGCTCCCCGAACAGACGAGGTTGAAACTGCGAAAAAGGGGTTCTAACTCCTTTTGCAACGCTCCGGAAACCAATCAACCCACTCACAATCAACTGCAGCGAGCGCGCCAGAAGGCAGGCCGAGGAATCTGCGGCCGAGGCACACGGGTGGCTTCAAAGGAAACCATCGGAAAACGCACCGGCAAGTGGAAAGGTTCGTGGTTCTGCAAGGATTCTGTTGCATTAACGTTCGATTTCTCCTTCCACCGGGCAACTTCTCCATCGGAACAGCTCAGATCCGATAAAAGCTATTAAAAGGACGCCAAACAAGGTAGGCTTTTGGTGCTGAGTTTTTCGTGCCCGAAATTCTCTTTATTTTCGTTAAACATACGGCTCGTCCGTCCTTATATATGTTAAAAAAAAAAAAATTCTCTTTATTTTCGTTGATAATTCATTGTTTAGAAGGAGAAAAAGTGACAAGAATACGGGAGCAGCCGCCGGATTAGCCGCCGCTGTTGCTACTGACCACAGCAGGACAGGATGGAGTCGAATGATGAAATGAGCGATTCGTCGGAATCAGCAACATCAGCCATCTCGGTGGGCAGCAGCGAACAGGAGCGGCAGCGTCGGTGGGTGTCTACACTGGCACAACATTTGATTTTGGAGGTGCCGGACTCGGTGGAGGAGGCTGCTGCGGCTGCGTTGCCGGCACCAGCACCAGCACCAGCACCGGCAGAACCAGACGAACGTTACTGTTGGGTGTGCTTCGCGACCGAAGAGGATGATCGGACTGCAGCGTGGGTGCAACCATGCAATTGCCGCGGCGCTACTAAATGGGTGCACCAGTCGTGCCTGTTGCGCTGGATCGATGAGAAGCAGCGAGGCAATCCGGCCAGACAGATTAACTGCCCACAGTGCCGGGCCGAGTACTTTGTGATCCTGCCATCGATGGGTAGCATCGCGATGCTGCTCGAACGGCTGGACCAGTTGGCGAACCTGTTGAGCCCGGGGCTGGCGGCAGGTGTCATCATCTGTTCCGTCTACTGGTCCGCCCTGACGTTCGGTGCAATCACCTTGCTGCAAACGATTGGTTACGAGCAGGGTATGACGGTAATGAGGAACGCGGAATCGTACACACTGATGCTGTGCCTGCCAACCATACCGGTCGCGCTCATCATCGGTCAGATGATACGCTGGGAGTCGGTTGTGTTGCGATTCATCCAGAAGCGTCAGGATTGCCTCCGCCAGTACCCCGTTATATCGCTTGTACTTCCAGTTCGGTAAGGCAGATGAGAGGGGACGACATCCGGAACCGGATGATCGGAAATTGCACTCCCCAGCCGATTCTAACAACCCGTACCCGTTCCGTTTTCCATCTCGTTGCAGTAACGAACCGAACCCGCCTTACCCGAATCCCGGACCGTTGCTGGCCAGCCCGATACACTCATCGGATCCGCTCTCGGTCACGCGACTGTTCTGCGGTGCCCTCATGTTACCGACTGTTGCCTCCATGATAGGCCGAGTGTGTTTCTCCTCGGTCGAGAACCATCTGCGGCGCACCGTCATCGGAGGGCTCGTGTTCGTCGCGGTGAAGGGCGTGCTGAAGATTTATTACCACCTGCAGAAGTATAGCCGAGCCAGCAAGCGCTTCGTTCTCGATTTCACGCCCGCTAGCAGTCGCCGGGACAAACCGCACACCGTACCCCCCCAACAGCAGCAGGATCCGGAAGCGGAGTTGATGCAAAACGTAGACGAATCGGGCGAACCCGACGGAACGGAGCCACAGCCGCAGCAGCGTCCGCCGCGGGGTCCCACGCACGGAGACAGCTGAATGCTGTTACTCCTTAATACAGATCAGTACTGTAAGCCCGATTTCGTTCATTTCTGGACAGAAATACGTGTGTGTGTGTGTGTGTGTGTTGGCACACGCGCACGGCGCTATGCATACTAAACCTACAACTCCCCCCCCCCCCCTTTTTATCCCCATATAATTCTTTCGCTCCCGGTCCCCTTTCGGTCGATGTAAGACCTGCGAACATGGAGCTATTATTCATTTTATCCCATACTATAGCTGCTCATTTCTGGACAGAAATATGTATAATCTAATCACCTTCTTTAATTTCGACGTTCTTTCGCTGCCGAACCCCTTTCGGTTCGATGATAAGACCTGCAAACACCTAGCGATTATTCCTTTTATCTGACACCGTTAGAAATTCTTGTATAAAATAAATGATGAGCATACAATAATAAACGCTCTTAGATTCATAACTCCTCTCCATTTATTGCTTGTTTGCCGCGTCCGACGCCGAGGTTAAGAGGACACGAACTACGGTGCTGATTCCTGCTCGCGTTTAAGTCTTATCGAATCGAATGTAACCCTCCAGGGCTTAAGGCTCGCATTTCATACTCGCGGTGAATCTTTCGAATACTGTCTGTTGCTAGTGTGCGTAGAATGCATGTAAAAGGACACTACTAATTGCACTTGGGTCATGAGTAAGGCATGTTAATGGAAGGTGGAATTCTTTCATTGCTGATCAGGTATGACGCAGGATTCTGCGTTTTCGTCGCAGTTCGGAAAGCGGACGTACATCGCCTGGTCCGTCGCATCGTCTGGCAGACAGGCGCAAAATTGCATCGCATGACCAGACTCGTTGAGACCGGGCAGCACTTTCCGGGGTCGGCCCACCCACGCCCGCTCTTGTCCGGTGCCGCTGCGATTGGAGCACCAGACGCGCGTTCCGACCTCGACTTTCCACTCGACGTTGCAGGACGGATATTTGGGGCCATCAAGCGCGGCCTGGGCGGCCGCTTTCTCCACTCGCGCCCGTACCAACCGCAGATACTCGGTCTCCCCGCCGGCACCATCGAAGTACCGGCCCGCCACCTTCCCTAGGTACGGGTATGTTTTGTCGTAAAACTCTTTCCACGTGAGCAGCTGCTGCAGCTCGGCATCGGTAAGCCCGGACACGTCGCTCAACTCGTCGCTATACCGCTCGAACTCACCGGTCACAAAGGAACGCGATGCATCGTGGCCTGTTATGTTTTGATGAAATAAAAAGAATGGTAATGAAATTTTAGCTAACCCAAGGTAGCAAGGGAACCGGTTGCTGTTCCTACATACCTACGAACATGTGGTAGGCTTCGCCGGGACCATAGTGTTTTGCGCCTTTCGTTACGTCGTACACGTGTCCCAGGATAACGAGGTAGAGCGACTTGCTAGTTAAACCGTTGTGCTCCAACAGCTCAGCCTCGCTGAACAGCTGCTCGGTGGTCTGCCGTACTATTTCGGGCTGACGAAAGTAGGACAACCCACTGTAGGTAATGAGCAGATAGCAGAAGATACTCCCAGCCACTGCTAGAAGGATGTGTCGGTAAAACGGTCTCCTAGTTGGTTCAGGAACCGCCATTCGAACGCCGGAAAACCGCGGTGGGTCTCAAGAACAATCCGGCGCCCTGGAATGTTAACAAAATGGTAAAACAATAGGGTAAACAACAGATCTGCCCCCATTCACGTCTCACTGCGGGATTTCGCTGCCTAAGGTTGGCAACACTGTTCAAACTGCTTCGGGTTTTCACTTCGGGTTTTCACTTCGGGTGTTGTTTTATCGTTCTTAACGCGGAAATCTGAAAATCTTTAAGTAAATATTTTTCAAATGTTTAAAAATAAACCAATGAAATTAAAAATGAGTATCCGATCGATTAATTATCTTTCATTTCATTTATTTCATTTGTGTCCGATGTTACTGAAGCATACGAATAATATTGATAAATTTCAAATAAACCACACTTATCTAGTTAATAGTCTTCAGCTGATACATCATATGAGCACAATTTGGTGAGCAATATTTGGTATAAACTGTGATAACATTATTTCATTTCATTCAATTTCTTCTTCTCTTCGGGAAACCTTATACTGTGTAAAACGCGTCCCGTTGTCCTTGTGGTTTAGGGTTTTCTCTCGGCCCTGGATACAACGTGAGTTGGCGGAGGAAACGAATGCGCAAACGGCTGATTCAAAATTTAGCTACAAGAAGTTTAACGCCGGTCGGAGAATCAGTCGGCTCGCCGAAACGAAACGTCGCGGTCGTGGTCGTCGTCGTCGTCCTGCGTCATAAGCACGCATAAGCATAAGTAAATCTCCCTTTCTTCACCATTCGCTTCGTGCGCTCGTTGTTCGTGTGCGCTGAGATGCAGGCTCCTTAGCTCATTCCATTTAGCAACGGCCATTAGGTTCGCTTGATTAAGCGTGGCGGTTGTGGTGGTGCTGTGTGCGGCTATTATACGTGTGTGGCAGAACTCGTGAACTCTTTTTCCCTCCACTTATCGAGAAAGCGTCTGGTGCAATCTTTCGTCGTCGAGATGTGAATGCCGCGCGCGGGCGTAACCCACCATACACACAACAACAGCCGATTGAATTCCCGCTACAGAAGAGGATATATTGCGACGAAGTACTAGTGAAGTGACGTGTGCTGCAGCAGTACCGAGGTGAGCTGATAAACATCGCCTTTTGCCAGGGGATCGCCAGCATCCAGCAGGAGCGTCGCTTTTCAGCGAAAGAGTGTTCGGGATCGGCACCACTATCCAGGAGCCGCTCTCTGCGGTAGCGTCGCGACTTCAATCAATCCCGCCCGTCCATTGACTGTCTCGCTTGCCACTTGATTGATGCGTTGCCGCGTCGCCACCCATCAAACGTGTTCTACATGTCTCCACGATCAGCCTCCCAATATGCATTGGTCCTTGAATTTCCTGCAGCATGGGCGCGTGAGCCTCGTGAGTTGAGTAGCATTGCAGCGGCGTCAATGCCACCGTTTCTTCGATGGTTCACAATTCGAAGGATTAAGCCAGCTGCAGCTGGCGTCCTCTAGACAGCCGCTGTACCAGGTTTTCCGGCTTTCAGGATCGTCGGTTTACTGCCTGGTTTTGCTTTTGTGAAAAGTACTCTCGTGGTGTGTGTTTTGAGTGCATACGAACCCGCACACGTATTGTGGGCAGAGGGTCCCGCTGCTCGAGAGAAGGATAAAAAAAAAGATAGAGGGAGAGAGAAAGAGAGAGAGAGAGAGAGAGAGAGAGAGTAAAGAGAAATAGGGGAAAAGAGACAAGCAGAAAGACAAAGCAAAACAAAATCGGAAAACAAACAGAAGAAAGCAACAGACAAAACCCACAAAACTGGTCAATCAAGCTCGTCAGAGAGAAAGCCGAGCTAAGCACGAAGAGAGAGAGAGAGAGAGAGAGAGAGAGAGAGAGAGAGAGAGAAAGAGAGAGAGAGCGAAAGAGGAAGGATAAGAACCGGCCGTGGGAGTAGGGGCGCAGCATTGTCACGTGGATTATCACAAGCCACAGATTGGAATCCGTCGTACACCAGACAGTGGAGCGCTTGAGCGTGAAATGTCGCGGTTCCTTGTTGCATTAGCGTTGTTTTGGGTTGTCCATGGGCGCGCGTGCCCGCCGGCTCGTCGGTTTAATCACTGTTCACGGTGTCTGGATGCTACACGCTTATCACGCGCGTTCCTGTAGCGGTGTGGGGGGTACAACCAGCAGCAGCGATTCGCCATCGTGGTGGGAATAATAAGAATAATAATGGAGCAATTGGGGTGGGTGGTCGTGGCTGTTGGAGGTGCTGGTACGCACCCGAGACAGCGTACGGACGCGCGCTAATCGTCCGATGACGCCATCTGTGTCCGGACCAGTCCCGAGAGGACCAACAGGGATGGAGGGGTACTAGCTGCCCCATCCCCCCCCCCCCCCCCCCTCTAGGAAGTTGAGATCATCACCTTCCTGCTTTGGACGGGATCATCGTCGGTCAGTCTCGCATTTCTATCCCATTTGGGCGAATCAAGTACCGTAGCTCTAGAAAAAAATTCTAGATATATTGCTGTCACTTTTTCTTATGCTGCTTCAATTGGTTTTGAACGTGCTACTATCAAATCGGATTCCTTTTTTATCCTAATAACGTACGATGGAGAAGTTGGCGGAAAATAATCACCAAAAGTTTGCTTCGTCCATCAACATTTAACGTGTTAAAAGTTGCTGGTGCCGCTTCCTCAATTCTATACCATCTTAATTAATTGCTCATTTCAAAAGATTCTTAACTCACAGTTCGCTTTGGATTCGACCAATTTCTTGGTCTAAAGTTTCATAGTTTAGTAGCTTAGATTCTTATAGGGCCCTATTCCAAGAGTATGTCTGTTAAAAGGGACTGCTTTACAACTCTTGAAAACACTCAGCATTCCTGTTTTGAATTTGTGAATGAGCTGCTAATTGTTTTGTAGTCCAATTACACAACAATCTGTAAAAAAATTCATAAAAATCACAAAAACCTCCAAAAACCAACAGAAATAGTTTTTTCCGGAATTTCCGGATTTATTTGTGTCCGGCTCGTCGTTCGGAAAATGAACAAAATACACAAATCATTGGAGAAAACTTTAAAACATTGGAGAAGCTCGAAAAACTACTGTTAACTCGCGCGTTTGTCACTCAAATCCACTTGGTGGTTCCTAGAATGTTCTACATTCCTTCCCGCCTTCCAGTAATCACTCCGCGTAGATAGCAACTGGTTCTGCCTGGCGTGTGTCCCTGATAACTGTTATAACCGGTAGAGAGGTATTTAATTCATATACAACAGCTAGGCTTTATTTGCGAATAAAAAAAGAATAAATTTGATCATAATGGAATTCCCTCTAGTCGCCAGCTGAGCTGAGTTGTTTTTTGGGTACCCATATTTTCCTATTCGTCACAGCTGCCATTGATATTTCATTCATAGTTCATAAAGTTCATGCCGAGTTTTTTCAACAGTTGTAAACCAGTCGTTATTGACAGACAGACTCTGGGAATAGGGTCCATAATCTGCCAAAGGCCTAGTAGCATCCTACTACGTAGCGAACGAGCTACGAGCTGCTGCTGCTGCTGCTGCCACCTGCATGCGTCAGAACGCACACGTCGTTTCCCCTCGTACGGTAGCTGATGAGAGCTGCATTTGTGCAACAATTTGTGCTCCACTGCTGCTGCCCTAATAATAGGACTGGTGCGGGAGCAGCTAATGCAATTTGCGGCGCGTGCAGCAGCAGCAGCAGCCAATCAGTGCAGCGCCGCAACCCAACCTGCCGTACATCCAATCCTTTATCTACACCCGTCCCTAGAACCCCGCGTCTCCTTTTTGGTTGATTGGATGATCGTATCGAACGGACTCAACAGAACCACCGCGGAGCATGGCTATTACTGGGTGCGCGTGTTTGCGCAAAATCTGTTTATCTGTCTTGATCATACCTACCCCGCGTCCCCATTATAGATGGTGAGGGTGTGCGGAGAATGAAAGGGGTGAAATTGACGGCCGGATCCCCGCCATGGGTGTGCCATTCGGATTTGGAAAGGGATCTGCGCTGCAAAACGCTCATGAACACTGCGATTTGGTTGAGCGTGCGTTCGCCACACTTCCGCTGACGCGCGAGTGAGAGAGAGAGAGAGAGAGAGAGAGAGAGAGAGAGAGAGAGAAGATGTTAGAAAATAGAAATAGTTAATCGTTGACCCTCTACCACCGCTACGATCGCCTCTCGCTCATATGGTCAAGCGCGATCGATTCTCCATCGATACCTCATTCAATCGCTCCATTGTGCTGCCACTTACGTAAGCCCTCCCCATCTCCAAGCTCTTCCGGTGTGGACCGATGATTGCGGCTCGAAACAGGAAGTGGGGCTCGACTTCGTTGCCGTCGTCGTTGCCGTCGTCGTCGTCGTCGTGGTCGTTGCAGCCGTACAAGGCCAACCCTTCCATGTGATTGAGTACGACACGCGCCATCACTAGCACCACGCCAGCAGCTTGGGAGTTCTTGAGCTGTCCCCTGATTGCGCCTCTCTCGTTGCTCCAGCTCCCTTGTTTCTTTGGCTAATCAATGTTCGTTCGACCAGCGTACCAACGAGTTGGCGCGTGCCGTTCCGGTTGCCCTTTTGTCTCCTTGGCTCATTGCCCGTACCTGACCTGGTGCTGCTGCTACTGCTGCAGTGTCCTCTAATGAATCCACGAGAACCATCGGAATCGTTCATCTCTTTTTCTCTTCTTCTTCTTCTTCTTCTTCTTCCAACTTCTAGCAAAACTGTTGCTTTAGTTAATCTACTAGACTAGACACTAGATACAAACACACATAAAACAAACAGAAACAGAGACGCTTGTCGGTATGCCACCGGAATCGATGGCAACACAGCAGCACCGTGGCAGCAGCCGCTGCTGGAGCTCTCACATCCGGCCATCGTTGCTGGTGCTGGTCGTCGCGCTTTCGGTGCATCTGCAGTCGACCGCGGTGCTCGGTGCCGCCTGTCAACCGCGCCAGACGCGATGGGATACGGTGGCGGGCGGTTGCGTGCCATGCCAGGTGTGTGCCGATCACGAGATCGTACTGCGACCCTGCCAGGACTACATGGACACGGTTTGCGGTACGATGAAGGATTTGGCCGCCAGCAACCGGCACCTGCGCTCACACCTACCGCTGCCCGATCTGCCACCGTCGCCGTCGTCGTCGTTACCAGAGGACGACTCCGCCAGCTCCGACGGTGTACGGGCCGTGCATGGTAACCACCACTGGAAGCAGGTAGAACGCCGCCACCACTCAATCCAGACAAAAGTCCTTTTTTTCCTAATCCCCGATATCAATCTCTCTCCCTCTTTCTCTCTCTCTCTCTCTGTATAGGAGCGGCGAAAAGAGAACGGCGTCCAGCTGCACCGGAAGCGCACCGACACCGAGGAGATCCTGTGGGATTGGCAGATCGCCTCGCTACTGCTAGCCGTCGTCGGTTGCCTGCTGTTCCTGCTGGCGGCTGCCTGTGTCGCCCTCAATCAGAGCCGCCAGTGGCGCCGCATCGAGAAGCACTTTGACGCAGGTAAGCGCAACGGTTGACACACCCAACCCCCATCAAACACACACACACGCACACATTCCAAGGGGTTTTGAACTCGCCGGATCGCCGGTGCGCGATCGGTGCCGCCCAGGTGCAGAGCGGCTGTCCGGCTGCGGTTTCCGGTGCCGGCACGTGATGCGGAAGTGGCAGAATGAGAATGCCGCCCGCACCGCTGCTGGCGGTGAGTGGAAGGGGAAGGGATGGTGCGGCGGCCGAGTTACAACGCGCGTGGATGGCACGCGCACCACTTGCAAGCCCGTTTGCTCTTCCGGATAGGGGTTTCATCGAGTGTTTCGGATTACTCGCTTTTTTTTAAATTTTTTTTTTATCATATATAATGACGGACGAGCCATTTCCTTCACTATCCATCGCTATTATCCCGGGCTCGGTTGACTCGCTTTTTCTTCTGCTGCTTCTTCTACCTTTGTCGGATTTTTTAACTCAACCCCCTTCCCAGTGCGATTGACCCAGTTCGAGCGCGACGTCGCCACTTGCCTGTATTTGGAAGTGAAATGGAAATGGATCATTGTGTGCTCCGTCTCCCCCCCTCCCCCCCCCCCCCCCCCTCACACGCGCACACATAAACTGAAGTGAAATTTCTGCAAAAAATAGAAGGCAACTCTTGCCTTCACTCTTCCAGTGCGTCCAAGAGCCCCAGAGCTCTTATTCCAGCCCTTTATTGGTATCTGTGGTGCTGACGTCGCAGCCAAAGCCAAATATACATGCCCCTGTCGGTCGGTCAGGTCAAAGCGTGCCGTCGTGTGGGCATAGAGACAGCGCGCAATAACGGGGCCACCGGAAATCAGTAATATATCAACTCGTAGCAAAAGCATCGAGGCGGTTTTTGATGATCTTGAGCCCTGATGCATCACGTGGTTCGACGTATGCTGTCTAGATGCCACACACTCGAACGGTTTGCATTACACTTCTTGTCTACATTTCGTTTGGTTTGGGCGCGAGCGAACTTCCGGTTCCGGTTTTTGGGTGGGATAAAAGATCTAACAAACAGAGAATCAACACTAGAAGACGACTGCACGGAACACGACGTGAAGGAACGTCTGTAAAATAGTTCTTTGTAAGTTTTACGGCTGTTGGAAAAACAAGGAATAAGAATAGAATGGTAGGAAATGAAAGGGCACAAGGAAATATCGGTGTACTTGTCGCTGGTATACGAAGGTACAGTTTTCGGACGTAAGGACGATGTCGTTTGCCAGGGACGCTGCCAGCTGGTGTACAGGGTTACCAAATTCACGTTGCTGTATTTTTCAAACCGCTCGTAATATCGACGCCAAAATTGTTGTAGTTGTAGTTTAATATAATTTTTGCAAGCTACCAAAAGCATTTGCGCCTATGTTTTGTAGATTTCGTTTTATCGTGATGTAATTCAAACATTATTATTATTAAAATCACAACCTTCAGCTATACTTCGTGAGCTTAGTCACCTTAAAATGATCAAAATGTTTGTGCAACGCTCCATTAATCGATACAATGGTACTGGTAGCATTACAAAACGCTATGGAAGTGGACCAAAAAAAAAACCGCAACATCGCCAGAAATGATTCGGAAAGTGAAGGCCACAACTCAACGAAAACCGCGGCGCAGTCCATAAAAACCTCGCAAAAGATATGAAAATTTCACTCGATCCTATGCAACCCATAATGAAAAATGAACTCAAGGTTGAGCCTTACAACTTCCAAAAGGTTCACAATCTTACACCGTGACAAAAAACGTTCGGTGCGAACGAGCAAAGGAGTTGTTGCACTTGCATGAACGTGGCGAATTTTCGAAGGTTGTGTTCTTCGATGAGAAAATTTTTCAAATAAATCAGTTCATAACCTCTAAACACGATACTTGCATTTGAGCCTAAGTACGGTCACTCGTAGCAATTTCCCATCACAATTATCGGCTTGGACCGCTTTGACCGCTAATGGGAGGTCTTGAAGTGTTTTCATCGATCCTGGAGTCAAAATGAATGCGACACGTTATCGACAATATGTTTCAGAAGGTGCTTTAGAGTTGTGGACACGTAATCATTTCGGTCGCAGACCACGGACAATCATACAACACTCGGAATCGTCTCATAAAGCTCGTGCGAACCAAGAATGGTTAAAAAGTCATTTTCGATTTCGCCAGACGCATATACGATGGACCATTCCGTCTGGTCCAAGTTAGAGAGCAAGGTGAGGACTAAAAAATAAGCCAGAATGGATGCGCTAATGTAATCGATTGTACAAGAACAAGCCAAAATACCGCAAGATCATATTCGTGCAGTATTAATTTTTTTTCGGACCGTTAGAAGGTTACAGTCGAGTCAAATGTAGCCACATTGAGCTAAAGCGAATAGTTTCTGAAAATTTGATTATTGTAAAACAATGTTGTCTTTGAAATCATTGCAAAATCATTCCAAACAAAAAAGTTATAGTGTTTGAATAGGAAGAACTTCATGTCAGTAATCCGGTACATTCTAATTTTTTTTATGGTACACCCTGTACATAAATACGGGAATCCCAGTAGAGTAAGGATTTAGGACGAGCTGTTCGTTATGATGAACATCCGTCGTGGATGGGAGAATATTGTATTTTAACGGGGCATCCTACCGTTAACTCGCGCTTTAACGCTCCTGAACTTAAAGGTGTCCTTTTCTTCTTCTTTTCTGTATCGCAGATATGGAGGCACTATCGGTGCAGCTGGTGAGTCACCTGGCGAGCATGCAGCACCTCGAAAGCGGCCCGATCATGCTGGAAAACTTCGACAACAAGCGGCTGCGCCCGGCCAGCCAACCGATCGAGGTGCGCTGCGTCTATCTGGATCAGTTGCTCGGTAAGTCGGGATCTTTTTATAATTTTTTTCTTTGCTGTCAGTACATATCTACGTGCCGGTTTTCGGTACTTCCGGCCCCCCCCACACCCAGTACCCCTTTGCGTGGTAACCACGCAGTTGAACCGGGGCGAAGAGCGCAAATTTTAAAAATAAGCACGCCCTCCTTGAAGTAGTAGCACGGAAGGAAGTGATGACCACACACTTCCACACAAAAACCCGACTGCTACCCCGTCTCGTCTCACCCGGTACTCGATCGCTGCTACCACCTTGCGTAGAGCACATTGCGCTGCGGTGCGGTGCGCTGCGCTGAGATTGGATAAAGTTACGACACACGCAGGCACACATGCATGCCTGCGTGAGGCGGATCCTGTCGACCAACATGTTCACACACTCTCCCTCTCCCTCTCCCTCTCTATACCCTATCCTTCACCCCCACGCTCTTCCGGACAAGCTGTTTGCGCTTAGCTCTCTCTCGGCCCTCTGTAGGTGGCGAATAAAAGCAGTGCCAGTGCAGTATGGGGAGAGCCAGATCAATAAAATTAATTTTACTAATGTAAAACACCTACATCCCCATTCCGTACACAACCCCGTGCCGGTGCTGTCATCGCACTGTGGGTTCGGGTGAGGATGAAGAGACCGGCCCGCAGTTCGGCGCGATGACAGGCCCGCATCGCCCGGTCATCGTCAGAGTAAAACCTCCACAAACTGGGCAATGAAGGGAGAGTAACGGGAACAGGAGGGCGACGCGGTGGCGGTTTGTTGCGGAGAATACGGAGCACTAGCGCCAAAAGAAGTAAATCAAAGGCGTGAGGGCGCGTGGGGGCGGGCGCGCGCGCGCGCTCGCGATACAATACGGCAAAGCGGCACGCGAATCCGCAATTGCCAATCTCCCGGGAACGGGCTGTTTGTGTGAAGATTCGGTTCCCACTCCGAAAGGGTTTAGGCACGCGATGCACGCGATGTTGTGTCGCCCGCCCTTAAGCTGGCCACTGCTTTGTTGCATAATGTTTCACGCCTCCCCTCTATTCCATCGCCCCTTCTAGCCCTGTTTCGGTACCCAAGGTTCCTCGGGGTCATCCAGCTAGCGAGCCACGGCCGTGGCGTGGTGGCGATACAGGTCAGTGTGGAGCATGGTTGACCGCAATGCGTCACACACCGTGGCACCCAGGGGAACTTCACCTTACTGGGGTCGTAACGCAATCATCACACCCGTGCAAACACACAGACGCACGCTAGCTGTTAGGTTGCAGAACGCGTTGGCCAGAGGAACTAGGCCAGAGAGCTCTAGCTCGCCCTCCAAAGCGCTAGAGAGTCCATGCCCACCCGCCCCCGGGGGACGTCCGTGAAAATGTTCCCGTGGAGTTTTTGATTTTCCATTTCAACAACACTCCCTTCCTTCGGAGCGCGCTGGCAGTGTTGCCCTAAAAATAGCATTTCAGCTTGGCGTACCGCTGGTTGTGCTGCTGCTGCTGCTCGTGCTGCATGCCAGCTGCTAGCGTCGCGCAAACCCTGGACCAATGGTTGGTAACGAGACGCAGACGTCGGTGGGCCGTCCGTTTGTCGCTTGGATCCTTGGATTGACGCAGCCTGTGGGCAGCTCATGGCACCCGAGAGACACCCGGCACCCTACGTGCAGGTATTTGCATCGGTTCTTCGGATTGGATTTTCTAGCGTCCCGCTCTAAGCTCTGGGAAACCCCCCGCGGAAAATCGGTCGACGTACAGGGTTACTGATAGGAAGGGTTACAGAACATGTTTTTGTGTTAAACTATTTCTTATTGATTTGAAAGACGAAATTGTTTTAGAACAATCAAATTTTCAGAATAGTTTCTGACTTTACTTTAGCTCGATGTGGCCACCTTTCGTCTTCACTATAGCCTTCAAACGGTCCAAAAAAAAAGGTTGCTGCTGCACGAATGTGGCGAATTTCTGAACGTTGTGTTCTATGATGAGAAAAAAATCCCAATTGAGCAGTCCATAAACTCTCACAATGGTCGTGTTTACATACCCGAGGGATCATACGAGAAATTGAGCGTACGTACGGGCCATTCGTAGCAATTTCCCATCGCAATAAATGGTTTGTGGCGCTGTGACCGCTGATGGGCGCTCTCCAACTGTTTTCATCGATCCTGGTGTCAAAGAGAAAGCGACACATTATCGAGAAAATGTTTCAGAAGCTGCTTAAGACCCGTAGACACATGCATTTTTCGTTCGTAGATCGTGGACGTTCCAATAAGACTCGGCACCATCTCATAGAGCTCGTGTGAACCAGCATGGATGAGCTGAGAAAAAAAAAATTTACGAAAGTACGATTGTACGAGAAAAGGCCAAAATAACGCAAGATCACATTCGTGCAGCATCAACTTTTTTTTTATCCCATTAATTGCCATCACAATCGGGGGGAATCTCGAAACCACATTTTTGAGCAATGTTAACACACCTGATCCAACTTCCCCTTTTCCAATACACGACATTTCATTGTAGTGGATCGTAGAACCAAATAGCAATGCGGCACGATGTAAATGAACCACGGGAGGATTCGCATTAGTTCCACGTATGGGATTCTGATCGTTGATTGCATTGCTGCCTTCGTCTTTCGCTATCATTAATCCTTTCTCGTTGTTCTTGAGATCTTGATTTCGATTTTCAGACATACGCAATTGAATCTGTAAACATGCTTGATCCCGTTGCTCAAAGGTCTGGTTTCTACGGATTATCGCCAGTCTTTTTGAATTTCGACTGCGCACTCCTTTACTTGATCTTCTGATTGCAGGCATTTTTTCTGTCTATGAAATGACTCAACTAAAATCAGATAGTTTTCTATTTACCACATATAGTTCTTGATTCAATCCAAATTAATTTCCAAACTTAAATCACGAATCATCGTTGGTTTGCTCAAACCAATCGCTCTTTGGTCTGATGGAACTAAAAAATTAGAAACTGATTTTGTGGACACTAAAGAAAGTACCACAGTACACAACGATGATGATCAAATTAGAGCAAGAATATCGATATCAACGCAACGCCTAATATCGAATCAAGTAGGCTGTGAGGTGGAAATCCGGTGCAAAATTGAGTTCCAATTTACCATTAAAGGACACAACTTACTCAAAATGTTTAATCATATAAACATAACGTAGAGCAAGACTAATTCATCGCGCCAAGAATAAGTGAAATCGGCCCTTCCGTTCTCAAGTTATGGGCGTTCAAACTTACGAGATTGATTTTTATATATACAAAGATAGTTTAACACAAAAAAGTTATGGTGTTTTGAATCGATAACACTTCAAATCATTTACCCTGTAGAGCCCAGAGTATAAAGCGTCTCTGTGGTCGCAGCCATCAGTGCAGCCCCACCTCACTCTTGCTTTTGTTACCCGCAAAACAATCCGTTTTCTTTTTTCGAATCTTCATCATTTTTTTTTTTGTGGGAAAAGCCTGCAAAGAGAGAGAGACAGCGAGAGAGAGATGCACCAAGGCGATAAAAAACAAACAACAACAAATGTGCAAAAAAAAAAGGCGGCGAGCCAAAAATGCCAAACTGCGGAATGGTACGCCACTGTCAGACCTTGCGTGTCGTGATTGCAAATGCATCTCAGCCACCGCTCAGGGGACTAACGGGGCAAGGCGTGGGCATGTGATGTTGCAATGATGGACGGGGCGGGCCGAGAGACACGAACAGCTAGTGCCAGCAGCTCACGACATGCCCCGAGAGGTGCGCTGTGCATCCTAATGGGCCAGCAGCAACTGTGCAGTCACTCCCTCGTACCTCATACCTCACGTTACAATCCTCACTCTTTCTCTTTCTTTCTCTCTCTCTCTCTCTCTCTCTTTTCGCAGACGAACACTGTTGCCAAAAAGTGTGCGATCGGCCGTTGCTGCGGAGCCCGGCAGCTTGCGGTTCTAGCAATGGCAACAGCAACGGCAACGTGTACATCGAGGATTCGATCGATCCGCCGATTAAGCAGCCGGCCCAGCCGACCCTGACGGTGGCACTACCTCCTCCTCCGCCATCACCGGCATCCTCACTCCCGGCACGGCTCTACTGAGAACCTGCGCTGACCGAATGATGAGCGCAGCAACCGCGATGCGACATGCGACGAGCGCGTAGAAGCAACAGCAGCAGCAGCAGCAGTAGCAACAGTACTTCGATCCCGACATTCGGTGTTCAAATCCTGTTGCAATCGGGTTAAAGGTAGGTTTTGGGGATGGTGCGGAAACGAGAGGTTATTTGTTTGCCCTTCCTTAGAAGTTGTGCATGCACGCAAAAACACAAACTGTTGTAGAAGCCGCCTACATTATGTACAGATTTGTTTAAGCCCCCAAAGAGAGAAAGAGGAAGAGAGAGAGAGAGAGAAAAGAGAGAAAGAGAGAGAGAGAGAGAGAGAGAGAGAGAGAGTGAAAGAGAGAGAGAGAGAGAGGAAAAAAAATATAGAGAACGTAAGAGATTGTCGAATCGAACGATGTCCTAGGCACCCCCTCCCTTTATCCTCCCTCACCACGTAAATGGGGGAAAATTGTGTAAGTAAGTGAAACGCCATGCATTGTTAGCATGTGCTATATATGTATATGTGTGTTTGTGAGTGTGTATGTGTGTGACTACTCGAGTGCCTTCACTCACGTGCCTTCGAATTGTATTGTGTATGAACTGTGTAAATACTAACCAAGTGACAACGAGGAACGAATGAACGAATGCCGGAGCATAGGAGAACGCATATAAAAAGATGAAAAAGCAAAAATAAAACCAGCACAGTAGCAGAAAGTTCAAACAAAACCCACTAGCAGACAGGTGAACGAAGGCGACCCATAGAAATGTCAGTTGACCGGTAAACTCAAACGATGATAGAAATGTAAAGCAAATGTCGAAGTACAGTATAAGCAAACGATACTAATCCAGTCCACGCAAAACGCAAAACCGAGCAAAGAGGTGGGCAAAGAAAAGCATGGTGCAGCGGATGACGAATACGAAGCGTAACCGGAAGATAGAAGATAGATAAACAGATAATGATAATTCAACCGAAAATGGCGTAAGATGACAGGAAGCATAAGAAAATGAGAAACCTCAGACGATGTGAAAGGAGGAAGAAGGAAAAGAAAGAGCGGTGGAGGGAGGGGGGGCGAGGGGAGAGAAAGAGTCGAATAGTCGATAAGTTCCTTGCTGTCGAAATGTCGCACCGTAAGACCCTGGTAACCGAGCGCGTACAAAATGAAATGGTGTTTGGCATAATAATTCTTCGCTGCGTTGTTCTGACATTTTCTGTCTGTTTTTTGTTGTTGTTGTGCGTGGCAACACCCGTACGTTACCCGAACCAGTCAGCTCCCCTTTGTCTGTCTTCATCATTTTTCCATTCAACTCCCCGAACTCGCGGTGTGTATATTTGCTATTATTTCTCCGTTTTTGCTTGTTTTGTCAACAAAATAAGGAAATATCCTATTTCGAGGGAGTCGTGGGTCAAGGGGTACACGCAAAAGCCAACGACGAACCACCCGTCCCCTACATCGCCATCACCCTTTCCGATCCGACTGCTATCAGCGCGCATCACTGTAACCGAAGGAAGGAAGAGATGTTTAAGATCGCGAACCATACAGTTTCTGTTGTATAAGTATGCTAGAAATGGGGGAAGGGGGGCGGGAGGGTATCAGTATGGGAAGCTTAATAGTTTAACAATAAATTAAACAATAAAACAGCAAACGCAAACTGTTATGGCGCATTGGAGCAAGGAGCGCTTGTTTTAGTCTAACACCCCCCCCATACACACATGCCCTTCTGTGGACCCGTGCCATTCAAGACAGGTTCCTCCGAAAATGTTGCGGAACAGGGAAGGGAAAACTGGGTAGCATCACACGCCAGGTTGCGTCAGTACGCGTCGGAATTCTTCCAGCGCGCTTTCAGTGGCGCGCTTCCGCCACTAATCTAGATTTGGTCACGGATGACGGACCGCGTCGGCCGCTAGCATGAATGGGCGCACTTGTTTCCTTCGAGAGTGTTCGAGCCGCACAGTACAGTAGCAGCAGCAGGAGAAGGTATGCGTGTGGAGAATTCGACCAGACCATCTGCCTGGCCCTGGCGCGGTTTCGGTTCCAGCCAGCACTGCGACGAACACAAGGGACGTGATCGGACTACATGAATCCAGGGCCGGTGCGTGACCGCGGCACACCTGCCCAGCTACCTAACCAGCATCGGCAATCCATCGGTTTGCTGGCGGTAACTTACTCGGCGGCTGTCCGGTGCCAATCGTTCACAGCAGCTGTAGCACGTTCTCCGCCAACGACAACTGCTACACTGCCTACTGGTGCAGTGCTGGTATGTTCGGTTTTTTTGCCCGTTTGATCTACTTCTCCTGCAAAGAACATGAAAGTGGCTACCCACTAACACTCCAGATCCAGATCCTCCAGAAGAGGAAGTTCGATCATGCTAGTCTAGCGAGCTTCCGGGCAGAATGGAGTAATTTGTGTAGCATCTCTTCCTCATGGAGAGTTTCCAAAACCTTCCTACACCAAGAAATGCAAAGAGATAGCTGTTGCTGCTGTCATTAGAAGTATCTTTTCTCGTCTTCTCCACTGCCGGGCAAAACCATTGCGCTGTTGTTGTTGTTGTTGTTGTTGTTGTCTCCTGGTCGTTGCCGAGGTCGATAGCCGCACACAATGCTCTCGCTTTTCACGAGGAGGGCAACTATTTTCGTATTCTTTCGGGGAGGGATTTGTGCCTGTGTATGTATGTGTGTTGCATTAATGTGACCGAAAATTGACAACGAATGCGTCACGACACGATTTGGTTGCATCTGCGCCCGCAGACTCTCAGGCTGCAAGCCGCACCAGTGCGCTCTGCAGTGTGCTCTGTAGCTAAATGGCTCTGCTGTTGCTGCTCGCACTGGCACTGTCGCCGCGCAGGGAGCATGATCGTAAATGAGCTGTGGTACGGTGCGGTGCATGTACGTAGTGTGGTGTATCATCGCTCCGCATCATTTCTCGTCGTCATCTGCGCTGTCAAGGAACTGTTTGCGCGAAGAGAAGAAACATCTGGCCGGCTGCGTTGCTTTCTGTGTGCGGCTTTTGGTGTGCACACGATCTATATGGCGTGGCGAACCGATTCGGTGGCCTTGTGTGCTGGGAAATGGTTGGCGGAGACGGAAGGCTATGGCAGGGGCAGCAGCATCGCAAGACGCAACTTCATCGCTGCGTAAAAGAGGCTATTAAAGAAAAGAAATAAAGATAGTGAGAGCGAGAGTGACAGCAAAAGATATTGGGTATCTCAAGAAACAATATCTAACCTTGAAAAAAGGTGATCAAAGTTATCTTACTTCTTGTACATTTTATAAACTCATGCTTTGCAACTTGATTATATGCTACGACTACCGTATCATACCAGAGCGCTGGTACAATTCTGCTGAATAATGAACAATTTCGAATGGCGAGCGTTCATTGGTTGGTTTCCATTTTAGAACAAAAAATCACCAGCATTCTGCCAGCTTAGATGCAAGTTGGGTGGTATGGATTTTATGTTGCTTTCAACTCTTCTTCCCGTACGCAACTCCCATGACAAACGATGACACAATGACAAACGATGCTCCTATGAAAGTGTTGCGTGTGTTGCAACATGCACAACTGTGGCAGTATATACGGGTGCTTTTGCAGCAGTTGAAATATCTCGCGAATATCTTGAGAATAATTTCGCATATCAAAATTTTGGGTGTGAGCTGGCAGCATCCAAAGATATGACCTGATTTAATGCAAGAGAAACTTATGCACAAGCTTGCACTTTCAGCATAGCTAGCATGCAATGTTCAATGCAATGTTCCCATTACTGCCATGTGGTATGCAATGTGGCCGTTTCAACATTGCATAATTTTTTTTTGTTAAAGGGTTCAAAATAACTGTTTTTCCTGCCGGGCAAATCCCATACAAAAAGTCGCAATTTTGTATGGGGGCGGGGGAGAGGGGTCACACTCGTTAGTTGAGAAACTGTTAACCCTAATCCACAGTGCCGGGTCTGGCCAGACCGCAGCGGTTTTGGTTGTTGTTTTAACTCATTTCTAATCAACATAGAGACCTGAGCTTTCGGGTACCCTCCTAAAATGTCATTTTCTATCAATCTATCTTTAAGTTTTTTTTCTTTAACCGTTGACAAAAGGACATAAAAAGGACTTTTTAAAAATACACTCGTACGCAATATCTCGTCATCTCGGCTTGTATGCTTGTAAACTAGTATGCATTTTGTATGCAAACATATGTAAAAGCATACGGATCTGGCCAGACCCGAGGGGTGCGGAATAAGGTTTTAAAATAGGAGTGCGAATGAGGGTTAAATTATCTAGTGAAATATAATTACTACTGTGTCCATCAAATAATGGGATTTGCGATTTTTTGTTAAAATGTTCCTGCTTTATTTCTCCAAATCAATTTCGTCACCTTAGAAGTGATCCTCCCTCGATGTAATGCACCTTGCGCCAACAAATTTTCCAGTTTGCCAGTTCCAGTGCTTTCAGGATGGCCTTCTGCACCTTCTTCGCAGCGGCATGAATCGGCTCTATCGTTTCAAAACGGTGTCCCCGGAGGAGTTTTTTTAGCTTTGCTAATAATCAGGAGCAACACGATGTCAAATCAGTCGAATGCGAAAATGTCATTTACGAACTGAATATTCCAATATCATCAGGAAGATTTTTAGTTGTCAATTTTCGACGGTTTTTCAACAAGAAATTTTTGATTTGTGAGGCGTGAGCCTTGCCAATTGGCGATGATGGTCGCCTAGGACGTTCTTCGTCTTCAACACGTTTCTGAGCATCCTGGAAGTTTTTTTTCCCACTCATAAATATTTTTATTCAACTTAGCGGAGTGACCAAAGCCTTTTTGCAGCATTCTTTACGTATTCGCAAATCAAATTTTATGAAAATTCCTTGTTCCCAAAATTTCCTCATAGATAAAAACGAAAAATCTAATCTCAAAAACTAATCATTACTTGTGATGAATGTCAATCACAGTACTGACAACCTACAAAAAATACGAGATTTTTTAAAATTTATTAGCACTAGCAAAATGAGTATTGTTGATCACCTTATTTGATGGACACAGTAGTATATGGTTATGTCTTTGGAACTCACAGATTCTTCTTAAAAAATTAATTTATTACTAGTGATGGTGACGAACTGAGCTGTTGCTTCCTGGTTCTATTTATATTATTCCAACCCTTGGCGTCATCCTCATCTGCCCGTTGCCGATGACCTAATTCTTATCCGTAAGAATCTGCGAATTGAAACGCGGGTCGGGTTACGTCTGGAATTCTTTCGTCGCCTGGCGTTCCTTAGGCTAATTAATCTGATTCATGAATGTTACGTCCGTGTCAAGATCGTCGGATGCGAAACTGCTGCGTAGCGTCTAGACGATCTTCGAGTGAGCATTACTCGTGAAGATCGTTGGATATGCTGCCGTGGAGTGACTCCGTCCGTAACTATATGTTTATTCTAGCCCTTAGGTTTACGATTACTTCTCAATTGCGGAAGAGACTCAAGTTCCGCTTGAAACGCGGGATGGACTTTTCGATGGAACAGTCTAATTATATGCAATGACCTTCGGCTTTGCCCTGCTTTTCTGCAATAATTGTAACAAGCAAAACACGGATCCCTCCATCCCTATTATCCAGAATAATTCATGGCAAATTACAAAACCAAAAACATGAATCGGAGTGAATGCTTGTTTCTAACTTTTCGTTTGTTTCTATAACCAATTAGGGTTCTATAACCCGTAAGTCGTCAAAACGGTACCCTTCGAGAGACTCGAGGGCATCACTGACAGGATGCATTACAGGACTCCCTCGCCTAGTTCGCGTTCAGCTCAGTTTCTCCTCACAATCGCACGCTGCCGTCAACCGCCAGTGGTAGCTGCGTAATGTTTACCGCGTTTGTCCCATTCTCAGTCAAATCGCCTTCACTAATAATGAAGCAACGCGAACCGGCGAAGCGAACAAATCCAATTCGTCGGGAAAAGTCAACGATTAGTCGCACTCCGCACCCGCAACCACGGTGGCCGTACCTGCGCTGCGTGTGAACGCTGGCTGCCCCCCCGGGTCGTCCTTTTTTAAACCGTTCATCCCTCCTGCCGAGGCAGACGCAACCGTCCTGGTGGGACGGTTATTATAATGGTAAGGGCAGCACCCAAACGAGGCTCACCCTTGCTCGTGTCGTAAACAATTTGAATAAAATACCGATTTATGACACAGACAAACGCGCCAAAGTGCGATCGTGCGTGCTTCCGTGTGTGCTCGTTGTCCAATGCATATCCACATGAGCAGCGGAGAAGCTGGGGTGGAAGCTGAGATTGAATGGAGGTTAAATATTAATTAGAGCTCAT
Organism: Anopheles aquasalis; assembly: GCF_943734665.1. Lineage (NCBI taxonomy): Eukaryota > Metazoa > Arthropoda > Insecta > Diptera > Culicidae > Anopheles > Anopheles aquasalis. The sequence goes on from NC_064879.1 coordinate 1,316,891, forward strand.
CAAGCGCTGTCCGCTACAGTGCGCCCAGTGGTCTAGGGATGCTTCCCGGGTTTCCCCGGGTGCACCCCTTCGGTAACTGACTTTCCCGGCTGTCATTGCCTGCGGTCACACGGCTAGGGTTTCAATGGCAATCCTCCGAATCAGATTAACTTTTCTTTCTCTCTCTGTCTCGCTTGTTGTTTTTTATCTCCCTTGTAAATGACGTAATAGGGGTTGGCTTGTTGGAAGGATCAGCAGCTTTTCTCTCGTTCTGCTGCTTCCAAAGGCCGCCCTCAGGTGTCGTCTTTCCATTTCCGTTAGTTTGTTTTTTCTTTTGTTGAGTTTTGGCGCTATTTTTTGTAGTAGTAGCAGCAGCAGCAATAGTAGAAGGTATGTACAAACACCTACAGTTCTTCTAGCAGCACGATTCAAGCATTCGATCCCTTTCATATCCACCCGTAACCGTCGTTAAGCTCGAGATCGACCACTCCTCGCGTGTCCTTGTTCTGAGTGAACGTCGTACCCAGAAGTGTTTGTGTTTGTGTCCACGGCGTTGTCCCGTTGACCAAATTAACCATCATCAATATTCATAAGCATCTTTAAGTGGTGGCAGTGCTAGGGTGCCTACCCCTGCCTCCTTCCGCCCCCTCACAGCCTCTACCATCTTCCCTACTCTGTCTTGCTGTGGCTTTCTCTACCATCCTCCTCCTCCTCCTCCTCCTCCTCCTCCTCCTCCTCCTCCTCGTTCATTCGGTGTTTTTGGTGAGTTTCACTTTCGCCGGGCACTATCAGCGGGCTGTCAACTCAACATTTCGATTGACATCCTGGCCGCTGGACGTACCCTCCTACACCCCTTCCATGATTGGGCTCTTTTGTTTTTGCGCCCGACGACCGGTCCTTACCGGCAACATCTGCCGGACAGACGGTATGCCACCACCACCACCACCACCACCACCGGAGGAGGCTGAAAATCATTTTTCATTTTTTGCCGTACCCTCCAAGGGGTCCTGGTGCCAAGGGATGGATGATGAGAACAACAACAACAGCAACAACAATGGCACAAAACGATCGGAGGCGAGCAAAGTGATGTTTTAATTTAACTCGATTGCTAGCGATACCCTCCAACTTCCCTGCCACCCTACCTACCGACCTCCCCGCCCCCTAGAAACACCCTTCCTAAAAAAAAAAAAGGGAAAAGGAAAACCTTCCCTGCTTGTCAGATTTGACAGGCCCACCCTAGGTGAGGGTATTCTCCTTCTCCGTGTATTTTACCGATATATGAAGCCGGAGCGTTCTGGAATCCAGGGGGCGGGCGGGCGGGCGGACCAAGGGGCGCAGTCGGGTTCCAGGATCCACCACCCACAACTGTCACCAGCAAATGATTGGCCTCCTTGTGCTCCTCTTCACACACACTCACGCACTCACGCTGAAAGTGAAAGAGTGTTTTGTTGGGAATGTCGCGCGAGTCCTGGGCTTCTCCTTCTTCTTCTTCTGGGAATATAGCCGCCGCCATTGAAATTGCCACGACATAAATAATGTTGATAAAGTCGGCCAGGCTCAAAAGTGACAATAAATCATCGAACTGTTTTATTGTTACCGCCGCCGTCGCCGGTCCCCCATGACGCGCTGTACCCCCGTGCTCCTCTCTCTCTCTCACTCTCTCTCATGCTCCCTGCTCACTCACTCGCTCCAGTTTCCTTTATTCCTTGAAGTGCGACACTGGGGCCTGCTTTGTAAAAGGAAAAAAAAGGGAAGCCACAAACCTCAAATGATGATTTTATCGTTTGTTACCCCTGCCTGTCTTATGTCCCTGCCACCTCCCCCCCATTCCCACCCGTCGGGTCGTCTCTATGCCTTTCTCAGTTCATTTTGCTATTCGCCTCGCCACCAGCCAGCCCGGCAATCGCGCTCACCTAAACGGTAGTCCTTCGCAGCGTTTCCACTCGCCGAGCAATTGGTTTTAAATCAAAGAGAGAGAAAAAGAGAGACAGAGAGCGTGGCAGGCGTCATCAGCCTGGTAAAGAAGCGCAATCAATCCGAGGCAAAATGCGTAATGTGATGTCACCTCGTTCCGTGGCGCAAGGAATTGGCCGCAATTCTAAAGGTGAAGGGGGGGAGGGGAGAAAGGAAGGGCACGGGATACGCGGGGCGCGGTTTCTCCGTTTCACTGCACGCTGCGCCGCGCCGCGCCGCGCTGCTCGTTTCATCCCCTAACCGGCGGCTTCGAACTGACACGCGGCCGCGAAGGATTGCAGACGCGTGGCCAAGCGAACGTCGACGCCAGATCGGACTCACTGATAGGCCTAGCGTGGCCACGCGGATGCAATCGATATACCCGGCTTCCGTGGTGAGTGCGCTTGGTTTGGTGTCACCGGGAGGCGGCAGTGATTGTGCGGATTGTTATGGCCCTTCGTGGTCCGGGTCGGGATGTCGTTGTTTTCCTCCTGGTGGCGGTCAATCCGATCTTTACGAGAGAGGCAGGGAGGGAGTGAGAGAGAGAGAAAGAATGTCGCCCTGTTCCCGCTGATCCGATTAGTTTTGAATAGTGACATTAAATGCTTGCGATCTCTCTCTCTCTCTCTCTCTCTCTCTCTCTCTTTACAGTTTTCTCTCTCATTTACTCTGACTCTCTCAGCTGCACAGCATTTTCGCGATCGATTGATCAACGTTAAGAGTTGTTTTTAGAGATGTAGATATAGTTTGTTTTTAAACGAAAAAGTGAATTTTCACACAGCCCGAGAGGGAGAGAGAGAGAGAAAGGTCACCTCCTGTTATGGTCCTGCACCCCTCCCCGGCATTCTCCCTATTCCTTTCAGCTTCCAGTCCCCGGGGTTCAGCTCGACTCACCGACAGCAGCAGCAGTAGCACCCCTTCCTTTGCGGGGGTTCCTAGGCGCGCCAGCGAATGCCAGGACACGTACGCCGCCGGTGCGGTCCGGGGGGTGGTCCGGGCACCGTCCTGCCTGTCACGGATTAGCTGCGGTGGTGGTGGTCGCTGCAGCCGCACCGTGAGAGCTGCCAGCCGCCATTCAGCGGCACGTTTACTGGCCGCTTCAAAAAAGGGCCTCGCGTGGGAACTGTGCTATGTGCCAGCTTGCAGGGTGGCTACAGCATTTTACGATCGCTTGCGGGCCCATTCATGGTGGAAAACCGAAACAATTTTCCGCGATCGCGTAGCAGCAGCAGCAGCAGCAGTAGCGGCAGTAGCGGCAGCAGCGGTGGATTCGGTTTCGGAAGCTAGAATATATCCTCCCCGTGCCCATGCCGCCGACGACCAACCGAATTGGCCAATGGTCTGTGTGGTGCGTGCGCATCCACCGCCAGCCAGCAACGAGAGACCACGTGGGTAACGAATGGGAAACGTTCCGGGAGCGGTGGCGCGAGCGAGAACCACCGACCGACCGACCAACCGACCCAGCTAGCCTGGGGAAAGTGCTGTGTGTGAGCGAAAGGTGACGCTTCGGTGTGAAGGTGCGAGAACGGGCGCACACGATGCGCTCACGCGTGCCTGGAGCGCGCGAAAGGAGGGACACACCGGCAGCTTCCTCGTCGTCGTCGTCGTCGTCGTCGTCGGTGCCGCGTTCTGCATCTTATCATCGTCGGCGTCGTGGACGGCAGCATCCGGCAGCATATTCGGGTTGGTTGCCATTTCACGTTTGATCGTTGACCACATCGGACGTGTCCCTGTCGTGTGCTAGCTCGGAACCGACGGCGCTCGAAAGGACGACGACGACGACGACGACCAGGAAGGTGGATTTTGTGATCGCTCTTGGATTCTTGTGCTTGTTGGTGCCCATTTGAACGACGTGCAGTGCAGTGTGGCGCGTGTGGGTTTGGGTACGCCTGTACGTGTGCACCGTGAGCGACTAATTGCGAGTGTGTGGGTGCGGGGTGTTTTCTCGCTGCGTGTGATCCGCTTCCGGCTTCTCGGCACGGGTGTCTGTGAATGTGTGCTTTTAGTGCTGCTGTCGGTGATTGCCGGTGTTGTGTAGCTGTGAACAACAACAACAACAACAAACAACAACCAACGCAACATCCGCGCGGGTTCCGGTTCGTCCGCTGATCGTGATCGACGACACTGACGGAGGAAGAGGAGTGCGAGAGGAGCAGAAGGTAAGGAGTGAGTGACACCTTTGCCCCTCCCGCCACCCACAAAAGGCTTCATCATCAACAACAACAGCAGCCACTCCAGCAACAGCAGGAGCAGCAGCAGCAGCAGCAGCAGCAGCAGCAGCAGCAGCAGCAGCAGCAGCAGCCTGTCGGCGTGCCGATTTGCCAAGGTAATTTCGGCCAAAAACAGCCAACCACACCACATGTCACAGGTCACACACATACACATCAACGACGACTTTCGTCTGCTATCAAAACGCGCGAGCTGCGCGCGGCAATCAACCACACCAAAACCCCCCTGGGAGCTGCCTAGCCGGACATTCCGAATCTCTGAACGCGCCGGGTGCAATCTAATGATCCAGTGGTGTCAGTGTGTGTGTTTGTGTGTGAGTGATTATGCACTGGTTACCTTTCGATTATCTATCTCTCGTTCTCTCTTTCTCTCTGGAGACGATCAATCGCGACCGTGATCGCACTTAACCCCCACCCCTAGCAACACTGGCATCCCTGGCACCCCTGGCACTCCGAGCCATCTAGTGTCAGGACGTGTAGTACCTGAGCTTGTATGTGTGCACGTGCCTGTGTCTATGTGGTCCGTCATTAGTCCTGGCACTTACTGGATTTAATGAAATTGCAATCAGTACTTGGTGAAGTACAGTTGTTCTGTACGTGAGTGAGTGAGCTCTGTTCGTTCGTCTACTGCGGAGTGAACCATCTGGAACAGGACCCTGGACTCTGGACCACTTCACCTTCATGCGCCACACACCATACTTGTCTTGAATTTGAAATGAAATCGAAACAACAGCAAAGCGATCGCTCGAAGTCTAGGGATGCTTCAGGATCACCAGTCTACGAATTAGAGGCCTCCCTGTGTGGGCCGCCTGTTCTTCTCCAGCAGAACAGGGGAGGAAGTTCGGGATCCCGGGGACACAGCTTCGCGCAGTAAACCGGTTGTGGAGGCCTTTTTTTTAACCCCCCATTATTGCCCGATATTACTTCCTGTTCTGTCTGTTTTTTTTTTGGTTTTTGTCCGGAAAGGGTCCTCAGATGTCCCCGTTTTTGTTTCGCTCTCTCTTTCTTTCTCTCTCTCTCTCTCTCTCTCTCTCTCTCTCTAAACATACATTACCTTTGCATCCTGGCACATTTTTCTGTTTTTGCTCTGCTACTGAGCCGCCACCCAGGATCGCCTTCTTGGGTGTTCCGGGCCCAACACCTGCGTTAGCCTAATGCGCAACGCTTTGGGTTCGTTGGCGGTTTTTTTTTGTTTGCTTGCCCGTTGGCCCACCAGAGTCGAAATGTTGGACACAAAAAAAAACGTTGCGGTGCATTCTTCTTTCCTTAAAAAAAAAAAAAAAGGTTGTATCCGCGAGGATCTACGCTACACCTGTGCTCAGCGACGGACATCCGCTACGTGAACAAACGTGTTGGAGATGGAGGCAAATTCCAAATTTGTGGTGTAAACGGCAACCCCTTCCCCCTCCCCCTGCTGTCCCAGACCCGCTTGTTTGCCAACTAGACGCCGTGGCAATAGACATTTGTTTGGACTGGATAAAAGAGATATTCCATGGCACCCTGGAGAGGCCCAAACTGAAACGAAATTTTTATAAAGAAATTGTACCTCCCCTGTCACCGAGTTCTCATGCAACAAGTGGGGTAGGGATCGGGGCATAGTGGACGGGGAAAACTGGATACGGTTAGGATTCAGCGATAGATCTCCTGTAGCTTGCGCTCCGTGTATTCTTTTAAGCCTATGATAGAGGTTTAGCACGGGGCTTTGGTCTGGGAGATCGTGCGGCAACGTGGGGTTCGTGAGACGCTGTTCAGGTTTTGGGTGAAGCGAGTCAAAAGGCAGGATCTCGATGATCTTCGCCTTGGGCCGAAAACTCACAAGACATGCACACCTCAGCTACGCACACACCAAAATTGCGCGCCACCACATAAATTGCACGTCCGAGTGCAAGTGGACGTGCTCCTTCCTATGCAATCCCCGACGTTTATTGCGCCTGGTTAAACAGCATTCCGGCGGTGGCAGCGGAGTCTTGGCGGCTGACCACGCGTTCCCAGAGGATGGGCAGAATCCAAAAGAATTAAGCAACAAATGGAATTAAGGTTCAGAATAATGATTACAACGGGCTTCCCTGGAAGACCTGCTCGCTCTCTCGCTTTCTTTCTCTCTCTCTCTCTCTCTCTCTCTCTCTCTCTCTCTCTCTCTCTCTCTCCATCTGTCCGGTTCACTAGTCCGGATTTCGATTCGATCAAGGGTTAATTAATCGATTGTCCAAAAAGGCAGTTTTTTTTAAGGATTTCTCTTGAAGAAACAATTGAACTTTTTCTTATTTTAAAAAAAAATGTTTCATCAAAGTTCAAGTGTTCAAGAATACTTGGATGTAGTTTGGGGAAGATTTGTTGAAAATTTCATTCACCATTCGCAGTAAAGTTTAAAAAGGTTTGTTTGCAAAAATTCTACCGATGTCCATCGTAGTTGCGCGATGGGTGATCAGAAAATTACAAATCTATATATTTTTTTTCATAGATTCAAAGTTTACCCAGGTAGTCGAGTTTTTTTTGTTGATGTTCCAGCTTTTCGATTTTTGGCACATTTTTGAAGTCTACAAAAGTGATACTTTTTGCGATGCTGCCGAAAAAAAACAGCGTTTTAATTAATTATTTTTAAGAAAAGCATCGCCATGATTATGAAATCTCGATGGGGCTCCCCGGGCAAATTGTGTACAGTTTATGTGCTAAACAGTTCAAATTGATCGGTGCAGTAGTTTTTATGCTACGAGATGGGCACCGGTTGGTAACGGTAAACCGCAGCATTGAGCCTCGAATAAAGGGCCAATAAAAATCTGTATTTTTGCTAGGTTCTCTTCGATTGATCAAACATGTTTATGCAATATTCTTCAAAGGATAAGCATTCATACAAAAAATATAGAAAAAGGTCAGTAAAAAAAAAACCTAAGCCCCTCATAATAGAACTAACGCTAGTTTTTCTAACACGAGCGCTTCCACCCACTGATGTGCGTGACACATGTGTGTTGTATGTGTGTGCCGATGTTCTCATCCCAATTCCCCTTTCTCTTCTGCTCAACTGGCTAATCCTCCCGGTGGTAGAGCGCATCATCGAACTTGATCTCTCACTCGCAGAGGCAAATTTACGTCTTTCCGAAGGCGTCTCTTGGCAACGCGCACCAGTGGCTACCCAATTCCAAAAACACCCCAACAGATGCAGGAAGGCAGCACAATTGGTTACTTTTCTTTTTTTTTTGTATGGGACTGATCGTCAGCAGCTTTTGCCGAGGGGCATAACACTCCACATAAAGCACTAAACTAAACGCAGCTAATTTATGCAATCCGGATTCGGTGGCTGAAAGCACACACACACACACACACACACACACACACCCATGGTGCGCACCCTCACCTGAGGCTGAAGCTAATCGTTGATCGTTTGTCGGGCGCCAAACGTCTTCATCATCAGGGGCACACCTTTACATCATCTCAAGGTGAATCTTATGAGGTGTCTACGGTGCGATAATTTATGTTCCAGACCCCCGCCGCGCGCCACTCCCCTCGGTCGTTCGATCGATCGATCGAGGGTATCGACGAAATACCCTCGGCCACCGGCGGTGCTCATAATTCCGATTTAACGGCTACCCATTTTTGAATGATAACTGGCTGAAGATGATCATGATGATGGATCCGGGCGCTATTGATCTAACACCACCTACGCCCGGGTGGTAGCTCAGGTTTCGGGCGGACTTTCGGTCCACGATTCCAGAGGTGGTCCGCGATCCGATCCGTCCTTGATCAGGCTTTATATAATTACTGTGTGCTTTCTTCTTCTTCCTTTTCTTCTTCTTGTTCTTCTTCTTCGAGTCTTCCCCGTGTGGAAGATGAAAGATAAGATTCTCCGACTCCGAGTGATCTAATGTCGTCTGTCGCCAGGAATTGGATTTTTTTTTGTGTGTTCTTGTGCGGGGGGTGTTACGATTTGATTCGTGGATCATAATGCACAACCCAAGCTACTGGGGGAGTGATCTGTGACGTCTTAGATGATTCCGAGATTTACTTGACTCCTGGGGATGCGGGCTGCTGGAGGAGGAAACCTCCACCTCGAACCGAATTGCTCCTCCCCTTCACTCTCTCTTTCTCTCTCTCTCTCTTCCCGGTTTCGGTTCATCTACCTTTGGGGGGGGGGGTGGTAGATGGGGGTCGAATGTCCGAAAACGGGCAAAAATTATAAAACGAGTCTTTTTCGAGAAGATTTCTGAGTGTTTTATGGTGTGGATGCAATTTGACGGTACACGCGCGGGCATCGGTTCCGGATATGGCCAGAAAGCCAATTAACCCTGTCCCGGGCTCGGATTCCCCGGGGGGGGGGGGGGGGGGGGGTTGTAGCCATTGGCGTGGGGTGCGAAACGCGAACCGCACACTCTCCGTCCGTCTCCGTCCCTCGAAAAAGGTGAGATCGATTGACGTGCCGACCCCCCCCCCCCCCCCCATGCGGTCTTTTCATCCCCCACCACCACCCTTTCTTCCCTCCTTCAACGCAGCTACATTTCCACGTGACGACATTGAAGGTTGTTTGGTGGATGCTGGTGTTGCACTGCTATCCCACGCGAAATGCAACCCCTGAAGCACCCCCACCACCACCCCCGCCCCCTTCCCTAAACATTCCTTTTTGTGCAACGAGTACCTGTGCTGTGTCCTCAAATATCCGATTTCGGGTGGTGCGTATGCGTCATTCGCGGGAATCATAGAATCTACCGCGGTCACTGGTTGAACCCCCAACCCATCCACCCCCCCCGCAAGAGGGTGCAATCGAGACTTTTGGCAGGTTTTAATGGGTTTCACGTTCCTCTTTCACGCAGCTCTCAGGCGGCGGGCTGTGATTTGATCTCCCTTTACCATCACCCCTTCCAGACACTCGTTGTGCTCGAGGATGCACCCCCTTGCACCCCCAACACGATCGATCGACTCGCTTGCAGCGCATAATTGAAGGGTTTTTGAATGTTGTTTTTTTTTTGCTTCTGCTCGCTGGCTAGCTGGCTGGCTGGGCTGGCAGGATGTACCCGGAGCCCACGGTCGCGAATGATGACGGGGATGATGATGATGATGATGATGATGATGATGATGGTGCACGCATCCCTAGTGTACCAATCATTTCGGTTGCAATCAGATCTGCCGAGCTACCGGAGCTGGCCGATGCTGCCGCTGCTGCTGCGTAGCAAGAGCTGTCGCAATTTGATCAACCACGATACACGTGGCGTGTGGGCACAGGCAGTTGATGATGGTGACACGATGAGCATGACAAATGTACGTAGTTTGATCCTTTTCCGTGCCCGGTTCCGGATGTCCTTCGGCGGTTCAGGTGGACAAGAGCCGTCAGGAGGTGCAGGAGGAGAAGGAGGAGGAGGAGGAGGAGGAGGAGGAGAAGGAGGACGGACATTTACGATAAAGTCCACTGCTGAGAGTATGCGTTACCCGTTTGACACAAACATACAAACTGATAACTGAAAATTAAAAAAAAAAATTATAAAAAAAACGAGAAGACGAAAGGACACATAGGGGGCTCGAGGGCTACAATCAAAATTCACCCACCCACTACCCCCAAAAAAACCGCTCGGGCCGTGGCTGGCCCCGCGCCAGTTCTCTCTGTGTGTAGTCGGCTGCTAAGAACAGAAACGCAAATTCGCGTCACCTTCGCTTCGCACCACTGAAGAAAAGAATAGGATCGCCTATCGGCCCCGTACGCACGGCGCGGTTACGCGGTATTGGCATTAAGGAAGAGGGAAAGGAAACGAATGCGTTGGACTCTCCACAACCACCTTCCAACCCCCCCCTCTGGTGAGTGGCGTGCCTGTCAGCAATTAATGTTCTGTGTGCCTCGAAGGGTGAATCGAAGAAACGAGGTTTTTATGGGGGCGATTAACAGTCCTGCCTTGCCCCCGTGAGAAGGGAGGGGGATAGGATTGGGGAGGTAGGGGTGACGGTTTGTTCTAACGAAACTAAACCACCCCGCCCACCCGCTCTCTTTCAGCCAGTGCCATGGGGTGCACTATTCCCTTGTAGAAGGGGATGTTTTGGGGTGTTTTTCGGGGTGCCACTTGAAGGCCAGGCCAGCAGACGCAGAGAGAGAGAGAGAGAGAGAGAGAGAGAGAGAGAAACACCTCACAGAGGGCTAGATTGCGTGCGTTACAAACACTTTGAGTCTAATTCAAACAGAGAGAGAGAGAGAGAGAGAGAAGGTAGGAGGAAGCATAGGTGTTGGTGTGGTAGGATTCTTAACGTGGTGAAGTGCTGCTACTGGTGACGATGTGGGTGGCGCTGTGGGTAGCCCGGTTTGTGGTCCCGGGGTCTCGAGACTGGTGAAATGGTTGACAAATTTATAAGACTCCAAACCAACGACCACCCACACCCCTCCGTGTTCCCCGTCGCGAAAATCCACCCCTCTCCACCCTCCGGCCTCTGCTGCGATCTGCTAATCGCCCACAAAACGCCCCTGTATCCCCTCCCCGCACCCCCCCCGCCCCGCCTCCCACACCAAACATCATTGTAGCACCGGAGCGGAGCTAATTAAATAAGGGCAAAAGAGCCGCACGAGCGAGAGTGTGTAACCTGTTTTCCGGTGCTTTCGCGTATTCAGGCGCACGCACGCACGCGGCGCTACCGAAAGGACCTCCTACGGTGTGTATGTGTTTTTAGGCAAGGCAAGGCACGGCGGTCCTGGCACGACGCTCGCCATCAATCGCTTGTTGTGGCGTGTAACGCAGTGTACGTTGGTCGAATAGGGTCGAGAGTTTGCGGGCGCGCTTGTTCGCTTCATCGCTGGACCCCGTTTCCCTCTTACACAATTGCGTTTTACTATCCGACAATTAAAGTGAATGCTTCACTGTACTGCCGTAGTTTTAATGTTTGAGAATGTGGTTGTGTGATTGTGTGCACTCGATTGGTTGCCCAACCAAGGGGGGTGATATAGTGTGTCGGCCCGGCATGCCCTCGAACGTGCTCACACTTTAAGTGTGACGGGCGTGGAATGCTGGAAGAAATCTAAGCTCCAGGAAAGACCCACACCCCGTATTTTGTGGACCCGGCCCCGGTTGGATGACATAAAAAAATCATAATCGCACCCCTAGCACACACCCATACACACAATCAGTGCTCTCTGGGTGTGACATCATAAATCCGCGTAGAGACCATGGTCTCGGTCTCGGGGGTCCACTATTAGAGTGCGCGCGAGGAGAAAGGAGAGTGAAGGAAAAACGATGAAGAAAACAGAACAATAAAACATCCCCATCCCGCTCCGCTCCGCTTCCAAAACCCACCTTCTGCACTCATTATCGTACACGGAGTCGACGCACAGGCACTTGATGGTGATCGCGACGCGTGTTTACTTTGGGCTACCGCAGCAGCAGCAGAAGCAGCGGCAGCGCAGAACGCAAACAAATCCGACGTGTAACCCCCTGTGCACCATAATCAACAGCATCATCTACTTCTCATCTGCTCCCATCATCATCATCATCATCATCATCACAATCACCAGCAGCAGAAGCACTGTTTGGTCTCCTAGAATCTTACAAATTGCTTCATGTGTGTTGACACCGTGTCCAATATATTCTCATACCACTTCAATAATTTATATTTTCTTAATGGGTGGACCATCAGATCCTTTCCATTAGAGCGTTTTTTATATAAGGAATCATATAGTAATCAATTTTAAAATATGTTTCCGAGTAACTCCCAATTTACCATTCAAAAAATCTGGTTAAATTGTACCTGCACCAGTTTTGAAGCAAAATCGCTCCTCCGAGCGTACTCGGTACACAATTTGCTAGTGCTAAAGAGTTTTTTCATTCTCGATTTTTTTGGTAGGTTGTCAGTTCTGTTGTTAACAAGCTAAGTTCCACCACTTTCTTTAAAACATCTGTTTTATAATACATTGAGTTACATCCTAGACCATAATCTATCATTTGGACATCACAACTTTGCTCTAGAAAAATTGCTCTTCATCTGAGAACATAAGTCTCGCCCAGCGTGCCGCGATAGAAAAAGAGGCCCACATGCAAGTATTTTTTCATAGCCATTAAAATCGGATTATTAACAGAAAACCGACCAATCCAACTGTCAAAACATTCAGTAAACACTACAATTTGACAATAAACAAATATTAAAACTTGATCTAGGTGTCCAAAGTGCTAGAATCATTTTTGTATGAGAATATATTGGACACGGTGTAGATGTTTCCGTATGTGTGCGTGGGACGGAAGTGTGTTTTAAGTGCCTTCTACTTCACTGTAACAATTCGCTATGCCCTTTGCGTCACCTCTGAATGTGAAAGAATGCCCAAGTGTCTAATTGCAAGCGAAGCGAGCGAGGGATGGAAACCGATGGAGAAAGGGGTGGAGATATGTTGGGAGGTCGAAGAAACTGCTGGCCGGAAGTCTCTTCGGGGGAAGTGAAATCAGAGAGCCAAAACATGCGACCTAAAAGGCGACTTACTAATCATCGTTCTCAATCCCACATGCCCGGGCATGTTGTTGCCAAGCACCCCCTCCCTCGTACGTCCTGAGAAATGATTCCAATCGGAGAATTATTTTACGAGCAGAACCGTTTATGGCCGTAAAGATTTCGTTTCAGCCCCAGGCCAGCTACCCAAGTGTTAATTCGAGCTAAAACAAAAGCATATTTTTGATGATTTCTTGCAAGGAACTTCATTATCCACTTATTTTGTTTTGAATATTTGGAACCGCGAATTATGAAAAACCGCGTTTTACATAACTATAAAAAAAAGTATCAACATCTTCTGTAAAAACTCGACGACTCGCCTCACTGGCAAATAGTGTAGGTGTTGTGCTAAAAAAAAATCTAATCGATCGGTCCAGTCGTTTTTTCTATGCCACGATGGGCACGCGACATTGAAAACGTTTCGGTTGCGGCATTCAGATACCAAGCATTGAGCCTCGTATTACAAAACATCTCTATCTTTGCCAATTTCTCTTCGATTGTGCTAAATTTGTTTGCACAACACACACTTTGAAAGGCGTGAACAAATGTTACCAAATAAATTGAGTTTCAAACATTTAGCCCCACCCGTAATAGAAAAGCATCAAATAAAGGTTGTCCACTGCCACGAGTGCTTTGTAGTAACTGTCGATCAGAACTAAATGACAACAGATTGCAAGCCAATTTCCCAAATCGAACTGGAGATCGAGTTACTATACTCTTAATCGAAAGTGAAAGTTACTAGCCGTAGGTTTGGAGAGTTTTTTTTTGTCACTGTGATCTGTGATGCCAAGCCAGCTGCAGCCGGTAGTGCAGTAATAGTGTAAGGACCCCTGGTTCCTGGTGCCCGGAACACCACCATATCCCGCACACAACAAATAAAACGGCCCGGTTCCAGAAGGTCCGCAGCGTGACAACGCCACGACGTTAGCGGAGCTCCTTGCATCTCCTTGGAGATTTTCTCTCACGGGCACGGGGGGTTGAATTAGCATAATCTCTTTATAAATTACTTCCATCCACCCGCGGACGTGGACGCGGATGTCGCCCGCCTTTCCGTCTGCTGTCGTGCTGTGACTGGCGCTGGCGTCACGCCCACAAGCAGCAGTAGCATTTCGGACATTTCGGACCTGTCCGACGGACCACGGACACCGAGCTGTGTACCGAAATCCCGGCCCGGGGCTCCAGTACGGTCCCTGGGGGAGGGGGGTTGTAATGGGGCCATCCAGGATCTCTCTCTCTCTCTCTCTCTTTTTCTCTCTCTCTCTCTCTCTCTCTCTCGTCGTCCTCGTAGTCCTCGACGAGCACGCGGGAAGGTAATTTGAATTTTTGTGCAAGGAAAGGCACGGGAGAAGAAAAAAAAAAAGTTGTCGTAAGTTTGCTTCCTCCGTTGTTCCTCCTCCTCCTCTGCTTCCTCGAGCAATCACCGCTTGGATGGTCGATTCGTCTTCCAAATTAACCACATCTAAGACGCAGACGTATTTTATCCGGTCCTCCGGCTGGCAGCCACGGAACGACCATCTCGGATTACTGCGAGCAGCGGTAAAGGGCGGGGAATCTGCCAGCAATCTGCATGCCATGTTCGTGTGTGTGTTTGTGTGTGTAATGATGCGAAGATGAAGCGGTTTCCCCCCTACGGGTCCTTAGTGCGGCCGCCCGGTCTGGCGCGCTCCCAAGTTCAAAGATGGAATTTTACGAGACGAACTTTCTCCCACCCCACATAGGAAGGGGTGGAGTAGGGCTGCGTAGCTACGTATCCGAGTGGAGGAGCGCGTGTGTTTACCTTTGTATTAAGCGTTTTATCGCCCACGGGAGAGAGGGAGGAAGGGAGGGAAAGTGCGCACAGGTCGCTCGGAGACATCCGGGGAATTTCATCCCTTCTCCAGCACCATCGAAAACCCTCGACAACGGGGGCAAGGGGGTGCAGGGGGTGCTGGGGGTGTGCAACTATTTCTAGCGTCTCTGGGGCGTCCGCGTGCCCGCAGGGCTGTTTTGCCAAATCAATTCGTTCGCGTCAGGGCGCCCATCCTCCTCCTCCTCCGCCATTCTTCTCCCAGAAGCGGTATGCTCAACCGCAGCCCCTGCTTCCTCCGCTTTAGAATCTAATATCACAGCTCACCTACGGCACACCCACCCACACATTCGAAGATAGTTTCCTCACTTTGTTGCAGATCATTTCTCAATTTGTTGGATGGGGTGCAGCAAGAGGAGGTGAAACAGGGGGGGGGGGGGGGGTGTGATCGAAGCATGTTGGATAGCGAAGGACAGGGGGTGGTGGTGGTGGTCTGTGAAATTGAAAATTACTACCCTCTGTTGCACACACATGCGCACAGGTACGCAGCCACTCAGCCACATATTCACAAGAATGGAGCAGTGAAGAAAAGACACCCCCTCCCATCGGTTGTGGGCCAATTTTGTGGGGGGGGGGGGGGGTGTGGGGGTAGCAAACCCCTGGGAAGCAGGGTGGATCGCTGGGGCTGTCTTTGGTTTGTCTTTAGTGCCCCCCCCCCCCCCCCCCCCCCCCCCCCCTGGTGATCCTCCGATAGGGCAACCAGCAAGCAAAAGGGTAGCAGCGCGACGCCTGACGGACGGGGCCTGAAGGGGGTGCAAGGTGATCCGATGGAAGAGATGTGTCCTGGAATGTCCTGCGGCAATACCACTAGCAGGAACTAGTGGCAACAGCAGTAGTAGTGGTGGTGGTAGTAGCATCGTTAAATATTGATGAGCGGTGGTTTGAAAATTGGGAAATCGCTTCTCCGTCGGAAAACCCACCCGTTCCGTTCCGTTCTGGCCCCCAGGCAGTCGGCCCCGAGGTGAATAAAAGATGATGATCCAGAGTGTCGTACGAGATGCTAGAGTTCGTCCTCGCCGACAGATACTCGATGAAGCTATCAGCTAACGGTTTGACTCTTCTCTTCCTTTTTAGCTACCGATTGACTTCAACACTCGAGACGGCGATGTCATTTCCTGAGAGAGAGAGAGAGAGAGAGAGAGAGAGAGAGAGAAAGAGAGAGAGAGAGAGAGAAAGAGAGAATTAATAAAAAAAAGCGAAAAAAAATGGGAAGTGGAGGAAAAATCAGGGTGAAAAATAATTATCGCCACAGTGGTAACACACACAGACACCACTAATTGATACCCTTTTTCTGATTCGCCACCCCCACCATCCCTTTTTCTCGCTATTTCGCCACCGCCATTTTCCGCTTCAAAAAATGGTGTGCCACCACAGTGGCCGTGTAACGGGACACTCGTCGCCGTGACCGTGGTGGGGATGTAGAAAACCGGGTTGTTAAGGGGTTGTGGCACATTCGACGACATACGTCGTCGTCGTCGTCGTCGTCGTCGTCCGGTCGGGTCCGGCTTTAATTTGGTGCCCCCTTCCCCTCTTCTTTTGGTGGGGACTGTCATGTTCGCTGATTGTTCCGCTTGATATGACGTGGCGTGCAGGGGTGCGCACCCCCTTCTACCCCTTCCCGAGAACTGGCGGGAAAATGCGGGCTGATATCCTGGTACTCTGGTGGTGGATCCAGCCTGTGGACACATTCGCATTCTCACATGCAATGCAAACCGAGTGTGCTTGTTGCCTGATCGCTGCTGTCTGGAGCCGAGATGAGCGAAGACACCTCTATTTTTACCCATTGAAGACAAGGGGGCCGCACCGAATGATGCCATCACGATGATCACGTTGATCACCACAAAACCGGCACCACGCGAGCTCCCTCGCGTTGCTAGCGAATGTGCAGCACCGTCTAGACGGCCGGAAGTGATCTTTTGATGGTTTGGTTGTAGGGAAAACAATAACAAAACATGATGTTGTTGTTGTAACGTGCCGCTACTGTCGTCGGGGGGGCGTTCGAACAACAACGAGTAATAGTGTTGTCGTTGCGTGCTGCATGCATGTGCAGTGTTGTTGTTTGCAGTGCAGCTCGCTCGATGTACGAATTTAGATCGTGCACTGGACGCCCTGGACTGGCAGATGGCGCGACGTAGCGAAGTCTCGTAAAACGTCGTACAGCAGCAACGCGAATGGTGCCAAGATACCGAGCAATGTTGAAGGTTCGGTGCTGATAAGCAAGCAAACCGCGCATCTTCACGCCGAGGACCGGTTGTGGCGGAATGCATTTCGTACGCTAGCGACCGTCAGGGCCGCCACTGTTCTCTCTCTCTCTCTCACTCTGCAATGTCTCAACAGCTCCATTAGAAGGATTGGAAAACTTTTCTTCACACCTGTTTGTGTTTGTGTGTTTTATTTTGCGTCTGAGACCAAAAGTTGTCTCCCGGTCGCGGGTCGAAAAGCACGCGAAGTAGCACAAAAAAAAAGAAAAAAAGAACGGAAACGAACGGCACAGACCTTTAAGGAAGCGCGCTTTAGTATCAGGTGCGCGGCGCAACAGCAGCAGCAGCAGCAGCCATCATGATCCAAATGACAGCGCGATAGCAATTCATTCTGCAAACAAAACTTTTCCCCGCGGAATGGTGTATGTGTCGGTGTGCCTGTGAATGTGTGCCTGTGTGCCTGGGTGTAGATGGAGTGGACACGGCAACGATCGGATGCTGAATACGCTTCTCCTTTTATTCGCATTTCTAGATGATGACAATGGACGTTTCCAAACCGGAAACGGCTCCAGTCTCAGCCACTGGCGGTGGCGGTGGCGGCGGCGGTGGCGGCAGTGGAGGCCCCGGTAACCAGGGAAACGGTTCCCAGTCCGGTATGGCGTTGAATGGGCTCGTACCGAACGGTCAGCAGCAGCAACAGCAGCAGCAGCAGGCCGCTCAGCTTAGCACCATCAGTCACCAGCCGACGAATGGCGTCGGAGCGGGCGGTCCCGGTCCCGGTCCCGGGCAGCAGCAACAGCAACAGCAACAGCCACCCCAGGTGTGCGCCGGTTGCGGCAAGATCATCCAGGATCGGTTCCTGCTGCGCGCCCTCGATCTTCTCTGGCACGAGGATTGCCTCAAGTGTGGCTGCTGCGACTGTCGGCTCGGCGAGGTTGGCTCCACGCTCTACACCAAGGGCAACCTGATGCTGTGCAAGCGCGACTATCTGAGGTGTGTCTGTTTTCGTGCGCCCGCGTGCCCGCCAAGTTGAAGCCAAGTCGATCAAGTTTGCTAATTCGCTTTCTTTCTCTCTTTCTTTCTGTCTCTCCCTTTTGCAGGTTGTTTGGCAATACGGGCTTCTGTGCCGCCTGCAACAAGGTGATCCCGGCGTTCGAGATGGTGATGCGGGCCCGGAACAACGTCTACCATCTGGAGTGCTTCGCCTGCCAGCAGTGCAACCATCGGTAGGTGTAAACCCTCTCCCCCCGGCTTCAGCTCATCATAAACGTTGGTCCCCTAAAAGGGCAGTGGGGGAAAATCCTCCAGGGAAATCAAAAAGCCTCGACGCCAGTGTCCATTGTAGCAGTTTTTTTCCGTTTTATTAAAATGTTCAACTTACGAATGCGCATGAAGGATTGGAGCCGTTGGGGTTTCTTTGGATTCCACCATGGTCCCGCCATCCGAAGGAATGTCCAGCCACCTGAACCCCATCACGGGGACTCCTGGACCACGGCCAACGAGTGTGCGGTGATGCAAATGATTGATTGTCCGGATCAGAGTCCCACACCCCCCCCCCCCCCCCCCAAAGTGTGCCGGGCTAGTGGGAACAATCTCCCGGAACTCTCTCGACCTCTCGATTTGGATTCCGACTCCAGACAGGCTGAAAGGGGGCCCGGGCGGGCGAGATGATGACGTTGGTTTTTGGTGGGGGTGGGGAGATGATTTCAACTAAACATTGCGTGCCTGATTTATGACCTTATTTTGGAGCTTCGAGACTCCTCGCACCATCTCACCCCGCTCACCGAAAACAACCGACCACCCTCGCCATTGTGGGGGAGGGGTGGGGTTGAAAACTCATCCCCTGCGAGCAGCGTCCGGTCCGGCAGGCTGTCATGAATGCCTGCTGCCCGTACCAGACGACAAATCTGTCAAAACCACCACCACCACCACCACCGCCACCTTTCACCACACCTCCACCCCGTAACCACCCTTCATCCCTCGATCTAGTGGGGTTGCTTTTTGGCGTGGGGAGCCGTTGTCGGGGACCAAGCTTGGGGTCTGGAAAATTATAAACGATTGTCTTCATAATTACGCCCCCGAATGGTGGCTGCGGGCTGGGGTGGGAGTTCCTGACATTTATCTCGCCACTGGCAGGCCCAATCCTACCCCCCCTTTCCGGGAGGGTAGGTGGTGGAATGATGCTAATATTAGCTCAAGCATCACTGGCCCCGGCTCTTATGGGGTTGAATTCTACACGTCAACTGCAAACGTGCCGTTGGTTGGTGTGTGTGAGTGAGTGTGTCTGTTTCTGCCAGCGAGTTTTATCTCTGGCCACAATACGCGTTGCACCAGCGCGTAGACCAGCGTTGACGAGCGTACAAGCTAGTAGCAGCAGCAGCGGCGTGTTTCATCAGCATCTCACCGCTTTTACAAGCTGTCAACCATCGTACCCTGGCACAGCGCCATCCCTCATCCCTTTTTCTGGTCAACTCCCCCCACAACAATGGGCACAAACCAGAGACCAATTGTACCCGGGCAAGCGAGCGAGCGAGTGAGCGAGTGCGCGCGCGCGCCAGGCATTAGGAATTATTATTTTAATTTGATTTATAATCCCCATCCAGGGCGTATGTGTGTGGCGCTCTGCAACCCCCCCGCGTGTTGGTAAAGGTGGAGGATAGGCCAGAGAGGTCACACAGGCAACGGGGCAAAAACGAGAATCACGTGGCACTAGAGCACAATGAAAACGATCCTGTTCGCTGTTCGCTTGTTGCTCCCGGGATGTACATTGTTCGAGTGTGTGTGTGCGTGGGTGTGTGTGTGTGTGTGTTTTGTGGTTGTTCTAACTAGGGGGCTCTGCTTGAGATCGTACCAAACCCCGAACGTAACCGATGGCGCCCGTCAATGGATCTGCTCTGCAGTCTGCGGGGTGTTTTGCGCGCGGTTCGGTCCAAAAATTCCAAAACCAGACACAAACACACACAAACAAAAAAAACAAATCAATCCATCCATCAGCAGAGGGATGCTTTCGGGTTGGCGGCGGTCGATTGACCTGGCGAGAGAGTAGCACGGTTCGGTTTGTGATTTGAAATTTCCGAGCAGCCCGGCGGGCACGGCGCACAACTTTTTGGCAATTATTCCCTCACAAAAACAATACGTACCATTGTGTGCATGAGCTAGCACCCTTTGCCCACAGTAGCAGTAGCAGTAGCACCAGATCAGATTCGGCGCAACTAACGCAAAACGATTGTTCCCCCCTTCCTTTTTGTTTTGGGTGGGGGGGGGGGATGTTGTTCTCTTTATGTTGTCTGCTTTGTGTGTTTGTTGCAGTTTCTGCGTCGGCGACAAGTTCTATCTGTGCGAGAACAAGATCCTGTGCGAGTACGACTACGAGGAGCGGCTGGTGTTTGCCTCGATGGCCAACCATCCGATGCTGAAGCGCCAGATGTCGCAGCAGGGTGGCGGTGGCGGCGGCAGCGGTGGTGGTGGTGGTGGTGCGATCACTGGCCCATCGCAGACACCGCAGGGCATGCAGAACGGTCACGGTGCCAACGGTCATGGTGGCGGAGGTGGTGGTTCGCAAGCCCCCGGAGGTATCCACACCTCACCCCAGCAGCAGAACGGCGTCGTGGCCAACGGTGGCAATCCGATGATGGGTTCATTGCTAGGCCAGCAGCAGCAGCAGCAACAGCAGCAGCGCCAGGGTGGACCACTCGGTTCCGGTGTCACGCCGAACAATGGCGATCTGAACAACAACAATAGCAGCAACTTGCCCGTCGGTCTGGCCGGCGGTCCGTCTCCGTTCGGTTCCCCGACCCACCTCAAGTCATCACTCAACAACAACAACAACAACAACAACAACAACAACACTGCCAGCAGCTAAGCTGCACGCGGCGCAAGCAGAGGACACGCGATGATGGTGCGACGGGGTTGCTGCGAGAGGAAAGTAGAACAACAGGTGAGGAAAAGGACGAAGGACATAGAGAGAGAGAGAGGGAGAGAGAGGGAGAGAGAAAGAGAGAGAGAAAGAGAGAGAGAGAGAGAAATAGACAAAGAGAGGCAGTAGACATCGAATGTGACGTTGTGCAATGTTAATATGCAAGCGTTCTTCCAACGGCAGCTTCATTTACAATTGTTTCCTTTTCTTTGTTGTGTTTCTTTTGTAGGAGGATGGGGAGAGGGGTGCACGGGGGAAGGGAGAGGGGGTGGGTGTTTAAGAATTGACTCCGTACTGTTTTTTACGATTTTATTTTATTTTTAATCACATTATCTTCGTATATCTTATACTAATATGTAGCGTGTATGACAGCGATAGAGAGAGAGAGAGAGAGAGAGAGAGAGAGAGAGAGAGAGAGAGAGAGAGAGAGAGAGATAGAGTACCCCCCGCCGGGGAGTACGTTTGTTTATTTGTATATTCTATCGCGCCGCTGAGAAGGCTTCTTCAGTGCATCCCGTATGACACGCTTTTCTTTCGTTTTTAAAGTTTGTTTCCTCACAACTAGTTGACGATATTGAGCCAACTCATACAGTGTTTGGTGTTAGTAGGCCATGATAGGCCATGGATTTACTACTGTGTCCAAAACGCAGGGTAACTCGGCATTCAAATTTGCCCGCCTAAAGGAATATCTTTAATTTCGTATTTTTAGTAGGTTGTCAGCACTATTATTGAAAACCATGACCAATTTTACGTTAAAATAATGACAAGTATTTCAGATATGCATTTTTTGTGCGCTACTAAAGGCGAATTCTTCGTTTTTTGATATTTCGAAATTTGTTGAGCAAAGAGCATGCACAAAATGCTTTGCGGATAGATAAATAATGATGCACAAAGCCTTTGTTAAACTTCGCTAAGTTGAACAAAAATGTTTCTAAATGGTAAAAAGACTTCCAGGATGGTCAGGAAGGTGTTGAACGGCCAACAAATCAAAAAATCAATTTCCTAAAAATGAGAGGAACTGTTGGGTTGTTTCATAAGTGATTGAAGGGGTTTTGAATGGAAAGTGAATGCAGATTTTCACCTGACAGTCATTTTCCTTTACAGTTATACGTATATTGATACGAGCATAGTCCAGCGAAGATTTAAAAAATGACAATCTCTTGGTGAGAGGTGAGGACAATACAATGGATGCATCATAAGTTCCTAGCGAAGCTCTCTGGTTTTTTTTTTGTTTTTCGGGCATCGTTCCACAAACATCTATCTACAAAACCGCAGTTACTTATGCATTACACGAAGCACCTCAATGCATATCAAAAATAGGATGAAAAATAAAAACGAACCACACTAATGCTTTACACAAACAATCGGGCCATATGGGGCCAGTCAAAGTTTCCGTTTGCGTGTGATAGAAACCATTTTCCACGTGCGATAGAATATAACAAATGACCTATTGCTTAGTTGCCTTTAGTTGTTTAAAACATTTCGTTTCGTAGTCGATAGAGAGGGACAGAGAGGGGAGAGAGAAAGTTAAAAGATAGAATGAAAGGGAGGGAGAGGGAATGAAATAATCAAATAAGAATCTTTACAACTAATTGTGCCAAACCTGGGTGCCGGCGAGATGGGGCAACACGCAGCAACAAAACATTGAATCGGTCGAACGGACCGCGATAGTGCGGAACGGATAAATGGAATGAAAAAGAACTCAGAAAAAGAAAAGTCGAAAGAACTCTTTCTTCCCGGAAACGATAGAAAGCGATAGAAAGCGGAGGGAGAGATGGAGTGCAATCGGGGGGAGGTGGAGCTGGTTGGTAAGCAATGTTGTTAGTAAGGGTCGCAAGTTCGCAATTGTTGCATTGCCATTGGTTGTGGCCAGATACTAGACCACCTACTGATACACAACCCACACACATACACACTACACAGCCACCTTTACCCACGAACACAGCGCAGTGAGTGGAGCCTGGGTTCCGCGGTATCCTTATTATTCTTATTGTCATTATTATTGAATATTATTAGACTTATTGATTGATTGATTGGTTAAGTGAGCAACAACGATATACCCCCGTGATGAGCGAACGAGCCACCAGCGAGAAGTGAGGAGAAGGACAGAGGAGGGAGAATAGGAGGCGAAAAAAAGAATAGATTTAGAGTGGGAGAGTGGGTTTAGTGCTGGGGCTCTATTTGTTATTCGGAGATTTGTTTTGCAGCCGAGGAGATCCGTGAAGTTCTTAGGTGCCATATTATATATATTTATTGTGCAACTTGTGTCTAGCCGCCGCCGCCGCCGCCGTCATCCGTCAGCAGCTACGCAGCAGACCGTTGCGGTTAAGGGTGCACACGCCGTGCGGTGCCGGGTGGTCTAGTTTGACATAACTAATCGAAGGCACGTGGCCACGAACCGTTGGTGCACTAGATATGAGAATTCGGGAGGGGTAGCGTGGATTATTTTGTTTACCCGGGTGGGGGGGGGGGGGGGGGGATAACGGGAATTTACCATTTTTCACTAGACTAGAGCTAGGCTAGAGTACGAAGCTGAACCGACAACTGGCGACGATCACGAGCACCAGCTCCAGCCTGACATCATGGAACGTAGACTCTCGCATCATCTCTAAGGCAATTGGGAAGCAATAGTTAACGCACACTCACCCAAACACACACTTCCACAGTGGGCAGTAACAGAAAGAGATAAAAAGAAAAAGAACCGTACGTTGGTCGGGGCCACGGCTTCAAAATTAATCCTTAAATTTCCCAAACCAACCGATAGCCGCACGTGAGAGCGACGTAGGCGACGCGATTTGGTTGCGCGAATTGATTTGTTAGGGCCAAAAAGTCTGTCAGCCATCTTGCGGCTAGCGCCCGTCGCGAAGAGGTGCACAGGGGAAGGAGGAGGAGGAGGAGGTTAAGTTAAGATGGATTAAGAAATTAGCCATCCGAGAAGTTGACGGGAACGCAGAACAGGAAACCAGAGTTGGAAAAAATCCTAGGAAAAAAAAAAGATGGGATTGTAGCAACGGAGCGAACGGATTAGGCAATTTATTATTGAAAATATATATATGTATATTAAAAAGCGCCATATATATATGCATATGTGAGCATATGTGTATATAAATACATGTATATGTATACTTATGTATGTATATATATTTACGATTTATATGAATAAAAATCGTGATACTATTAAAAGCAGAGCGCGCCTCAAAGCAGCAACGGTTGCTGAACGATTGTTTGTTGGTTTCTCTGTGCTTTCAGATGCATTTACCGTTCACAGATCGACGAGGTTCCGGTCGAGCAGCAGCAGCAGCAGCAGTAGCAGTTAATCAGTGCGCAGTCCTATGTCGCAGGATACTTGCACGCTTTGCAGGACCCAACCGAGGCGCCTGCACGCAGGCGGAAAGGGCGGATGGACATCGGTTTCAGCTTTTGCACTTACACAGCGATTGCGATTGGCAAAAGGGGATTGGAGCAGCAGCAGCAGCCATTTGCGGATTTAATTGAAGTTTATTGCGATATTAATTGGATTCAATCAACGGCAGGGCGCGCCGTGTGCAGGTGGATGCGGCAGGTGCTCGCGTGCGTGTTACATGCGCCGCTCCTAGGGCACCCCGGTGCACCCCTCAACCCCCTCAAAAAAGGTTGAGCCAATTTGTTTCCCATAATTGGTGCGATTAACTTAAATCCATTCCAACCTCGCTCGGTCCTGGTCCGCTGTATGCGGGTGTGTACGCATCAACTACGTATATCGCTTCTCGCTATTGTAGGGTGTGTTGTGTTTACGGCAGCTCATCGCAAACCATCCAGACCAGAAGGAATAAGCCCCGGCCTGGCTCCTGGCACGGTGCACGCGACGCGACGTGAGGAGCAAAGAAAAATGGCACAGATTAACGTGCGTTGCCCGCACCCGTCCACAATCACAATCGGGCCATCTCGACCATTCAAGGGTGAGGGGTGTTCTTGTCAGAGGGTGGTGGGTGTTTTGGCAAAACTTTGCTAAGCGATTTGATCCAATTTCGATCCGAAATCCGTGCAATGCGACGCGCGCGCGAATGCTGATGGATCACCAATTTCCCATTTTCTCTCTCTCTCTCTCTGCTCTCTCTCTCTCCCTGTCTGCTCTCTTTCTCTACCGCACCCCCTCCCCGGTACGCGTATCCATTTCTGAGAACGTTTGACGAGAAACTCTTTCTCTGTGTTGGAAGGGGTGGGAGGTGTTGGTTACTTGGCGAGGTTTGGCTGGCTTGAAAACTTGAGCATAAGTTGACACCCTCATCATCATCCCCTCATCTCGATACCGGTGATAGGGTCGCCTGCCTGCCTGCCTGGGCGGGTAATCCTTTAAGTATTTTTAATGAAACTTGTCACTAGAAGCCGAACGTGGGTTCGGTGCCAGGCCATGCAAAATGCGCGAACGTTCGGCCCGTGATCCACCCCTCCCGCGCTAGTACCACCCCTAGGGTGTCGCTCGTTCTCGCAACTCGTTCTCGTTCTCCGGTGAGCTAATTACTAATCGGATTTTATACTTTCCTGCGTCCTGCGTTCCGGGTGCCGGTTCTCGAGGGGGTAAAAGGGGGGGGGGGGGCGGGGGAGTGAAAGAGGATGGAGCAGGGCGAGAGGGTTCGCTGGTTTTACACGGATACCGATAAAAACTTTTCCCCTCCGCGGTTCCAACTGCGTTTCGAAAGGAAAGGAAGGAAAGGATTGACGGAGCGCGAGCGCGTCTTTCGCCCGATTTTCGCTGATGAACCGGGAGCGTGGATCGACGTGAATCCCGCTGGCTGCTGCTACTCTAACCACTTCCACCTGGTCCCTGGTGGGAGAGAATAAGGGTTGTGGTGGTGGAAGTTAATTGAAACATTTAAATATATAATCACGAGCACTCACGGCACCACTCTCTTCACTCTCTGCCCTCTGCAGCTCAGCACTGTCATCTATCTATCGAGAGGGCTTCGCGTGCGCCTCCCCTAGCGACCCCCCTAATCCTTTTTCCGCCTTCTCCAAGGCCGCGCGCGCGCGCGGTAAGTAATAAAAAGTTATGCGAAAAGTTTCACCTCGACCACCCACACCGCCCACGGGAATTGAGGGCGAAGCTCAATCAAAACACACACCCACACACAGTTCGGGGTACGAGAGGACAAGACTTCTCGAGACTTAGCGATTGACTTAGCGCGAGAAGACGGGCCGCGCGAGCACCGAGTGGGAATCGAGACAGTTGTGTCGCAGCGGTGCACCTAACCTCGCACTTAACCGGGGATGGGTTTAAGATGGGGCAGGAGCGGGCAGTGCGGCAGCAGCAGCTTCAGCAGCTAATTCCCTGGCTCAATCTCAACACTACTCTCGGGGCTACTCGGCTAGAAGCTCCTGTCCCGGCTCTAAGCCGCTCTCAATTAGCCAAAGTGAAGTGCCTTTCCTCCAGTACGGGGTGGAGGGAGGGAAAAAAGGGGTGCAAACGCGGGGAGGGGGGGCGGTACTTCGGGAGTAGAGAAGAAGGTTGCCTGGTGCTGGTTCTGCTGTTGAACGCCGAATCCTTGCGAGCCAGATTCCATTGCGTTCCATTGTGGTGTCCGGTGCAGCATGTCCAGTGGACCAGTTTCACCATGGCGCTGCAATCCTTTCTTTTCTTTCAACCAACACCCGACCGGGCAAATGCGCATCGTTGATCCTCCATTCCCGGGGCCAATGCCATGCTATTAAAATGCCAAATTAGGTCACACTGTATCCAGGGTTACGTTTTGTAATGAATCAAGGCAGAATTCCGTAGACAAGACACCAAATGGATAAAGGTTTCTTTGGGGGAAGAGATTGTAAACAAGCAACGTAATGGTGGAGCACATACACTATGTTTCATAATGATAGCCTCACGCTACAAAAAAATTAAATTAAGATGGAAAGCACTTCATTAGGCTATCAATGTTATTTTATTTATAATCAGTAACTCCTCCATTACTTTTAATTGCCTGGAAATGCGGGATGGCATGTTTACAGCGAGCATGAAAAATGTTGCAGTGCGCAAGGATCGCCTGTGGCAGTTCATTTGATAGATATTGAGTGTTCTTTAGGCCCAAACCCAAGTCACGTTTTGGTGACACTGTTAGCTTTTATAAATGTTGACAGCATTATGAAACTGTAAAACATGTACAATGTTGGCCAATAAAATAGGTAACAGTGTTTAAGCCGCAATATTTGGTCATTTTTTTAAATGACCGCGCTCGTGAGGGCCCCCAAATCCCTGCGAGTTTGGATTTGCCTTGAATATAATTCGAAGGCAACAGAATCAAAGTAGATTCCCTCATTTTGCCCGACGCATTTTTTGAGCCATGCATTCCCAACTTTCGTAAACTAATTGGCCTAACAGAGAAGAAAATTAAGTCCAGAATTGAAGTTAATGCAATCCAAATGAAATTTCACATCCTGGTTTTTTCTAAACTTCCTACAATGTTCCATATCACTAATTTGCGATTCTAGATGGTGTATCATAAACTGACAGTCATACAGTAACTAATCTTGGAATTTAAGGAAATCAGAAGAAATCAGAAAGAGAACAACATGCCCTATTGACTTAAGGTATTCAATGTGGCCCCTAATGTTTAATGTACCATTAAGAGGCCAGATTTCTAGATCTGCCATACAAAGCGGCCCCTTAAGGGACTTCGGTATTTTTTTTGTAAAATTTATTTTAAACATTTTTCCTGAATACTGATCTTATTAATAATATTGTGTAAAATTTTTGGATCAATCGAAGCAAAACTGACCAAGTTATAGATTTTTGAAAATCCGCGTTTCATATAAGGTTCCATGCAGCACCGTACTTTGAAAAGCGTTTTCCAAAACCAACGTTGGTGCCCATCGTACGGTAAAAACTACTGGACCGATTGATTTGAAATTTGAACACATAATCTGCACACTCTTTGCTAGATATTCTCGTTGAGATTATATGAAAATTGTTGATACTCTTTATTAAACAAATCTTTAAAAATCGTGTTTTCAGGCAAAATGACAAAAAGCATCACTTTTCCAACTTAAAAAATCTGCCAAAAATTGAAAAATACGAGATTTAACAAAAAATCGACGGGGCTACCTAGATAAACTTATAATCTTTCAAACGAGTATCAATTTACATTTTTCTGATGACCCATCACGTTGCTACGATGGGCACTGTTTTTGGTGCGAATCAAAAGACTTGACCCTTAAGAGTTAAGCGACGAACCCGGTTTGATCGCTTTTACAACTTCAAAAATCTAGCAAAAATGGAAAAATAAGAAATTCAAACAAAACTCAACGGGACTACCTGGATAAACTTATAATCTATCAAAAGAATATCGATTTGTATTTTTCTGGGTTCGAATAAGGTCGAACGAAATAACAGCGTATACACCGAAGTACGAATTATTTTGACCAGACTGCTATCACAGTAGGCGGTAATGCACCTATCACTTTTAAGTAAACTATCACCAAGAGGTACACAATGAGGATGGTGAACATTGCAAGTGCAGTTTTTAGAGTACGGTTCAAATTATACCAGCTTCACACAATTACCTATTTAATTGACAAGCAGTGTACGATTTTGCTTAAATATAAACAGCTTTGTTTGATAATCGTCACAAAAAAATAAACCTATCAACTCACCTAGGGAGAAGTCCAAGTAAAACCCCTGTTGGGGTGAGGGAGGGGGTAATCTATCATTAATGCTAAATTAGTTCATTATTCAGCTGACCACTAAAAGAGAGAGAGAAAAAAAGAGAGGGAAAGAGAGAGAGAGAATGAAAGAAAGAAGAACCCATTGGCAGACGGGATGAATCGGTCCGTGGCACATATTGGGCGGGAACGCTGACTTCCTGATTTCATTCCCGGTACATTCCGGTCTCCCCCTTCCAAGCATCTGTACGTGTGTTCGGTCGCCGAATATGCCGTTGCATACCAATGCATACCTCACAGCCCTCCACACCACCAGCCAGCTTTCGGGTTTGCTCCCGCGTAAAAAATTCCATTCCGTTGCCCTGGCGCCCTTCCCGGTGGTGCAGTAGTGCTGCCCCCCCCCCCTGGAAGGCTGTTAAGTATCGCGTGAAAATGTGTTAATCTCGGGCGGTCGCGTGAGCACCAAATCTGTGCGTGTACCGCGCGAAAAAACCGGCAACACCGAATCGAACACCGAAAAGCAGAAACGGGGGGTGGAAGGGAGGGTGCGCGTGCACGCTCACAAATCATTAATCCGCACCGCGGTTGACGGTTTTTGGGTACGCGGACCACGCGAGGTTGCCACGGAAATCGCAGTTTATCGCCGCAAACAGGCGACGAACTGCACGAAAGCGCTGCAGCTGCAGGCAACAACAATAGCTCGATGCTCGATGATGGTGCGGTGCGGGTCCGGTGTACCCAGTTTGGCCGCCCGTAATTAATGTGTAATTAATTTCGCACCTCTCCACTTCTTTCCCCAGTTCCCCCCTCCGGGGGTTCGGTGCCCGGTCCCCGTGTCCGGTGATCCGGAGCGCAACATTATCATTTTATCTGTTGCGTATAATCTGGTTTTAATTATAAAATTGAAAATTTATTAACAAAAACATTGTGTCCACCGCAGCACCGGAAGCACCAGCAGCAGCAGCAGCAGCACCAGCAGGCATGCCAATCGGTGACAGTCACCGGTGTTACACCCCCGCCCGGTTAGCTAGGGGTGCGTTCTGGGTTCGCGTCCCGGAGTTACCCCATTCATCCCCAACTCGGACGCTCGCTTATCTCGTCGCGTATGTGTGTATGTGTGTGGCCGGTGAGCAGGATCCGTTTGCTGTCGGGTTTCCGGTTGCTTTATCCTACAGCTACACCCTCACCACAGCACCCCCGTGGCGATTGTGTGTTTTCGCGACGATCGCCTTTCGCGCCTGGCTGCTGTCCTGGGGAGCGACGGGGGAACGGGCCATTATTTTTATTATTATTATTATTATTACTATTACAAACACACATACGTAGACACGCGGGCACGGTCGCGCCATATCTTCGCGATCTGCGAAGCGCGAGCGCTGAGCATCTCTAATGTCCTCCCCCTCTCTGACACTCACCCCAACTCCCCTACCAAAAAGGGGTAGCCCGGTACAGCAAAAGCAGGGATGGGGGTGGGTTGGCAGTGTAGGGTTGGGGGGTGGCCAGCCAGATTTAAATCATCTTCCACCGTTGACCAACTGGGATCGACGGATGAGAGCCGACAGGGGCTGTATGGTGCGTGCGGGTGTGCGTATGTAAATGATACCACTCTACCACCCACGTGACAGTGCCCCCTCCATGCTCCTATCCCGCAGCTATTACCCCCTCCTTTTGGTTTGTAACTGGATTACCTTCAGGCGTTCCGCCGTTTCTAACGTTCAACATCCACCAGCATCCCGGGCTAAAACACCAAAACACTCACCCTCGACCCCCCCCCGGTGCGTATGTCATTAATGCAGGTGTGGCGGCTGGCGGCTTTTGATGCCTTCGGTTTCGTGCCCGAAACGGCCTAAACAGTGACACCAACGAGCGCGCGTACTTGTGTAGCGGAAGGAAGGTGTGAGGAGCAGCAGTAGCAGCGCCAAACCAAGCCATACCACCACCACCACCGTCAGCAAGCGCGCGCGCGCGCACGTCAGCGTTGTTGTGACAGAAAATATTGAATTTCGCGATTAAGAGGTGTACGTGTTTAGTAGAAATAATAACTATCATCTGCCGGCGACAGCGATACACTCGACGCACCACCACACAGCCACGACACGCGTACATTCAGATACGCACTCAGAGCTTGCTGGCAACCAGAGACAGAGAGAGAGATCGAGCGTGAGAGAAGGGTGAGGGGGAGATGTTTGAAATTGCATCCTTACGCGCACCGGTCGAGTGTCCGGCACATCATCAGCACCGTCAACGAACCGTTTCACAGAGGGGTAGTTGAATCAAAAGCTGGACAAAACCCCCTAAAATTATGTTATTTGTTATAAATATCATATTCTCGATTGCAACCATTTATCATTGGCAACGTCGAAATCAGCCAGTTGATATCGGAATCCATCTATTTTCGCTTGAAATTTGCTTTCAATCTCATATCTTCGTTTCAAACACCTTCATTTTGTTTACCATCAGAACGTCACTCCAAAAGTTGTGCTAATTTCCTCTCATCATATTGAAGCCAATAAATAACAGGACAGGAATTTTTTTCATTTTTTTTTACCAAAAATAGGCTGTTATCTTGACAATAACTATTTTTTTTCAACAAGAATCGCGCGACGCACCTACATGGTCTGTCGCAAAGTAAACAGGAAGAAGAGAAAATACCGCACTTTTTTTATTTTTCGAGGCATAATCTTGGCTTGGCAGACATGAATGTCGTTGTTGATATTTTTAGAATCGGTTTTGAAAAGCGTATATCACTCATAAATTCCGTCACAGGATAGACAATCATCACCACACAATTGTTGCATCAATTCGGTAAACGTTTTACAGAGTTTAAAGGCTAAGTCGATAAAAGATGTACCTTTCATACAAAAATAACCACATTAATGTGCTGTTTACTTTGTGACAGACCATGTATTATGCTATTTGTATCCTTCCACTTCACAGCTAAAAAAGGTCACCTTGTGGAGGGATGTGTAATCATTGTATGAGTTCTCTATGATAGTGCTGATAGGTGTTAAATTTATTAGCCAGGAAAAATTTGAAAACATGCAACAAACAAAAAACAAATCATGCCCCTGCAGTTTTGTCCACCTTTTGGCTCAAATACCCCTCTGTGCGTCTCCTGACCAGCCTGGCCAGCCATAGCACCGGAAGGGAAAGGGATAATGCATCCACCTTTTTTGGTGGAAACCTGATGTGCAATTAGTTTTTGGGCGAAAGGCGAGCGAGCGAGCGAGCGAACGAGCAACCGGCGCGCATAATGTCCTCAGCCAGGCGCCAAGATCCGACACTGAATCGATTTCGGTTCGGGATGGCGGCCCATCCTGCAATGGAAGGTCGCGGGTGTCCTCCTTTCATCCTTAACTGCTTCATTCCTCGATTATCCGAATCCCTCCCAGGTCCAGCGAGGGGTCCAGCGAGCTGGAAACACCGCGATAAGCAACATTATTATCAGGCGCAACAACAATGGCACCAACGGGTGGCTCGCACACCGTGCACACATGCATGCCGGTGCGGCATAAAAGCATAAAAGAAGGACATGACGACGATGACGATGATGGGGCTGGCTGGTTGTCGAAGGACGCACGAACGAAATCATGCTAAATGGCGTGTGTTAGCAGCAGCAGCAGTGTAGCAGCGTGAATTGCGAATGCGTTTGCGGTTTGCTGGTCTGTGGCGTGGAAAAGCGCGGCACACACGGCTGGGCCCTCCCTGCCCACGCCATCATCTCCGCCCTTCCGAAGGATAGGAAAACAAATTTTCCACAAAACGTAACGCACGCAACTTCTTGAGCGGTGTGGCCGCGGTGAGGAAGAGAGCAGGTATGGGTGGCAAGGAATGGACGTGGTCTCTCTCTCTCTCTATATATCTCTCTCTCTCTCTCTCTCTCTCTCGCAGGAGCAGCAGCAGCAACAGTGGAGGTTGCTCGTTAGCGACGCTCGTTGGTGCCGCCAGCATAATAATGCTCCGGGCCATCTGCGTTTTGGGGGGGGGGAGGGTTGGGTTTTCGGACCGCGATAAGGCATCCTCATCTCCCACCCCCCTCGGAGCGGGTGGCCAAAGGTCTTGCAAGCCAAACCAACCTGTTCGCTCTCCTCCTCCTCCTCCTCGTCGTCGTCGTTCGTCACGCACGCACTCAAAATTGACACAATCCCATATCCCGCGCATCGCTCCCCCCCGTGTGTCCATGGAACACCCTCCCGGTGTGTTTTTATTTTTTCTTCTTTTAAACGACGACGGGACAGCTCATGAAAGCGAAACCGGTGTGCCTCCGGGGAGGAACGTCGTCGCCTTTTCGTTGCCGAAACGATTTTAAAGTCCACCACCGCCGTTTCCACCCCTTAGCGATTGCTTGCCCCTCTCTTCTTTATAAGCGTGCACCATTGTGTCCATTGCTCGTCTGAACAAATCCCTTAAACGGTGATCAAACCGCCTTGTGCCGAAGATTTCGATGGGGTCGATGGTGGTGGTGGTCGTTTTCTTCGATGGACGAGCACGATGCTCGTTTGTTTGGCGGGCACCCCGCTTTTCGACACCCCGACATTTTTATTTGGTTTTTCTTTTTCCTTTTTTAAACCCGAAAGGGTTCCTTTTTCCCCTTTTTGTTCCTTTGCGGTGGCAACGGTGGCGGATTATCGCGATTCGTCGCCGGGGTGCGGGGAGCACGACAAGACAGGAAAACCAGAAGAAAGCCACAACATCGACAACGAAAAAAAAAAACCATGTGGAAAAGCTGGCAAGTGAGCGAGCGAGCGAGCGAGCGAGCGACCGCAATGCCGCGTGGTCGTCGCCTTTGGTTGAAGTTAGGGTGCCGATGCCGATACCGATGACAAAACCACGATAAGATGAGGGAAGAAAACGAACGAAATGGACAAGGTGCAAATGATCTGGCACCTCGTTCACTGGTGCCCACTAGCCCACCATGATGGCGATGGGTTTCGGGGGATGGGTGCGGATGTGCAACAATGTGGCACACGCACTGCCCCCACCACACTCAAACACCCATGGAACACGCACCAAAGTGGCAATCAAAGTAATGGTGCAACGGTGTCTCGGTTGAAGGGTGTATGGACCCGTGTGTTTGGTCTTACTATTTAAATTGTGACGAAAGGGGTGAAAACAGGGGTGCTAGGAGGGGGGAGGGTGGAGTCCGGTGAGTGCCTTGTACAGGGCAGAGGCAGAAAAACTGCAACCAACTTCAAAATGCTGCCATTTCTAAACCGCTCGCCCGATAACCGGCAGATTTGCTTCCAGCGGTAGCTTATTGTATTGTTTGCATGCATACAAATGCTTTTTTTTTTTGGTGGCAATCAAAAGTTATTCGCGATGGAATTCATAGGTTTCAGATTTTTTTTATGTTTTTGATTGGCTGCAAAACCACAAGTCGCTATCGTTCGAGCGCTTCCAGCAGTTAAATGTGAATAAATCATTTGGGTCTCGGACCATAATTCGTTACTGTGATACACTGGCAGTGGTGCCAGACGTCCTGAAAGTCGACCACAAAAAAAAAAACCCCGCAACATCGATTAACAATGTTCGTAAAGTTGTGCAGCGAATTGAAAATTTTTGAACACACCGCACTGCTCCACTCAAAGGCGCTGTAGAGTGAAATGAATATCAGCTCGAATCATTTAACCAATAGCTAAGAATAAGCTTTGAAATTGATTAATTGTTGCTTGTAACGATCATAAGTAACCGTTTTGCCCAATAAGGTCTGCAGTTTTATGATTTCTAATAATTTCGCTGGTTGGTGGTTCTCACATCAATATCGCTACTTTTACATTTTTTAAACCACACTTTGCACTGTGTTTCAGTGAGAGCATGCCCACCGTAGCCTTCAATAAAAATTTGAAGCAATTCGGCCTCCGATTTTTTGAGATGGAGGCAAAAAACGAGCGATGTCCGCGAATCGCAGTTTTTGAGAACGGAACTTACCATTTTCATCGCTTTCATATGCATACACCTGGTAAGGTCTCAAGGCCATAATTCGTCCAAAAAGTAACACGAACGTAAGAAGTCTAAAGTGATGTTAGAAAGTTATGAAATTTCCCACAATTTTCACACTGGTATTGTCTAAAAAAAAATCACACAAAAGTGTATGGCATTTTACTTTTGCCCCAGGTTTGTTTTCGCCTCACCCTTTAGTTTTATTTTTAGACTCGTAGACTTGTAGACTCGATCGAAAGGAGGCCCGGAAGAGGGTGGAAAGGGGGTGCGGAAAGAGCTACTACTGCTGGCTGCCCGTAAGGCTGTAATCGAAGTCATAAACACGCTCATAAATAAAGACCACCGACCACGACCATATGCCTTCTTCATCCATCCCTTCCCTCAACACTTTGGATGATATCCGGGATGTCACCACTACGCATCCTGGCAGGCCTGGCCCGGCCTGGTATGTATTGTTGCTGGGGACGTGTTGATTGCCACTAATCGTTGCGCCAAAAAGGGTGGGGTGGGGGCGAAGGGATGACACTGGAAGGGATGATGATTGCGACGACGACGACGACCGGCACCCGGGAGGAGGGGGGGGGGGGGGGGTTGGATCGTAGATTTGATCACTGTGGATGATGTGTCATGTGCAGACGCGTCGAGGCTAATCGCGTGGTAAAGATAACCCAACCAACCCCCTTTCCCAACCCCCAAAAGGGGGCTCCTTCTTCGTCTCGGTGCATAATGCATAAATGGTGCCCGGATGATGGTGCTGCATCGCATCGTCTCGGTAAGAGGATTGGATTGCAAGTCCACCGTCCCGACCCGACCCGACATGCTCTGTCATTTGCATGTCCTTTCATGACGCTGGTCACGGATCGCTGGCGGAGGAGCTACCCTTTGGTTGGATTCTCGATAGGGTGGGGGGCAGGACTGGTGCGATGCGTGACGAGAAGAGAGGAAACCCCCTGGTGATGGCCGTTTAGTCTCGCGCAAACAGCTCCTTGTTCGTGATCCTTTTCAGGTTTAGGGGATGATTTGGGGTTGGGGGGGGGGGGGGGAGGGAGACGGGGAGTGCATCCCAAATTGGCTTTGGCATGATGACGATGACGGCGACGACGATGACGGCGAACGTAAAGGATGCCATGTCGGATCCGCATCCGGTGTCCGATCCTTAGACGCGTAGGGGTGCACTAACACAACCCCCCCCCACCGGTGCGAGTGGCGTGCTGTCTGGATTGATAGAGCTATAGAAAGAGAGAGAGAAAGAGAGGCGACGGTTTTTTGTGGCGAGTTTGTTCATTGGAGCCGGCAACCCATGCACGGTCCAGCGCGGGCAGCCACAGAACCGAACACCGAGACACACCCCAGTACAACACAAGGGGATGATTGCTAATAGCCGATGCGGAGCAATGATGCAATTATCGTTTCCAACAACAACAGCAACAACACACACGGAGCGGAGGAGTGTGGTGTTAGCGTGCCGGTGCCTAAAATTCATTAATTCAATCGCAAGCACCAACACCACCACCATCACCACCGTCGTGTCGTTCAACAACAACAACATCACATCACGCACATCCTGCGGCCTGCGGTTTGCGGTAATGCCTCGGTGGAGGGCGGGGGGCGGAAGAGGTGGTACACCAGGACACCTCCTCAACAATTTGTACTATCTCTCTCTCACACACACCAACACACTCACGTGATACGTGGTCCGAGAAGGATAGTCGTTAATTATTGTAATACGGATCTGGCTCGGATGGTCGCCGGACCTCTTCTACAGCAGCAGCAGCAGCAGCAGCTCATCAGCAGTTAGCACATACACATCCTTCTCTTCAACCCTCCCATTTGCCCTTTCCCATCACTATCTCTCTCTCTCTCTTTCTGAGAATTACGTCGTTAAACTTTACGAGCATCTCAAGCAGCTCCGGCTCGGTGCGGGGCTTCGGTTGGTCCCTCGCCCCGGTACACCTGAGTGCGAGCTCGCCCGAAAAACCGACGACACAATAACCGTTCGTCACCGGTTTTTGTGTGAGGGTGTGGGTGTGCGAGCAAGTAATCAGTTCATAAAAAGAAATCACCGTCCGGCGCGGTTGTTAACGGCGCGGTTTACGGTTACTGTCAGGGACTGTCTTGTCCGTCTGTCGTCACGTCATGGTCGAAAGGAACGAACGAAAAAAAAAAACACTCACACCACGCACACACCGCAACACAACACAAAAGGACCCTTTTCGGGGGGGGGGGGCTACCTTTTTGTCACCTTAATCTCACTCCCCCCTCCTCACCGCTAGCTCGAAAGGATCGAAACAATTGTCATTTCCATTCACTTCACCCCAAAAAGGATCTCTCGTGCGACACGGGATTATCAAGAGGGGGAAATGGGGTGGGGCTCAGGGGAAAATTAGTTATCCTGCGTCCGTCCACAGTCGACAATGCGACGCGCGAGACAACGCTGCGGCACAATGGTGGCTGGCAAATAGTTTGCTTCGTTTGCAAACAACAAACACAGACGGCGATGCGCGCGCCCCTAGCACACACCGACCGAGAGGGTGTCATCGAAGGATACACCGAGCAGCAGCAGCAGCAGCAGCAGCACCGAGCTCCAAGAAAAGCAAACGCGGCTGACAGCGTAGACGAGGTGGCAAAGCTGCCGGCAAGCCGCCTACCGCCTCAAATCCCTGGCCCTGGCATAGATTAACACGCGAACGAGACAGGAAACAGCGGAAGCGTGTGCCGCGCTCGGCAAAGTTAAACAAATTCGATTATAATCTTTAACAGCGGCAGCGATTTATCCCGTAAGCAGCAGCAGCAGCAGCAGCAGCAGCAGCAGCATTAGCCACCCTCAACCCCCCCTTCCCCGTTGGAAGGGATGGTTTTGAGCCTGGGCCTACGCCGTGATGGGGGGGAATGGCGAAAGCCGAAAACGATTGAGTGTAATTTTTCAAAGAGATTATGGCGAGATTTGCTCAATTTTTAAACACTTCAAACATGCCACCCCGTTCCACCGCTTCGGGGCCACCGGGGCTCTTCATTGTCTTGGCCCATCCCCCTTTCATCCCCCTTCCCTCGCCCGCCCGTTATCCCCACAGGAAACTATGCAGTCGATTAGTCAATTCGGGCCCGGACCAGGGGGGGGGGGGGGACTTTCTTGGCCGCGCGAAAGTCCGGGACATCGTTCACGCCGCACTGCCGTCCGTCCTCACCATCCTACCTACCCCCCCCCCCCCCCCCCCCCCTTCGGGTCGCATCGCACCAAGGCGGGCAATCCGCCGGTGCTTAACGGAGCTGTTTATTCATTTACATACATAACGATATGCTAGACGCCTGGGCCCGGACCACCACTTACAGTGTCGTCTTCTCCCCCCCTCTCCCCCTCCCCCCCGGCTCCTGGAAAAAACGGTGTTATCCTGCGGCCTATCACCATCCCCTTCCCGGGGGGGGGGGTGGTTTTGGCGAAGCAATAAAACGGCCTGACGGTCGGAGTAATACGAAAAGAATTAGAGAGACAGCGAGGCCCTGTCAAGTGTGCTAATGCGAACGGGATTGTGTTGCAGGGGTGGCGGGGGCTGGAGGGGTGTTGTTCGCGTAAAGCGGATGTGGCGCAATTTTTCATGGTTTTAGCGCGGCAATCACGCGCCCCTCGCCCCGTCTTCTCGACGCTTTACCCAGCCCACCCAAGAAGAAGAAGAAGAAGAAGGAGTCCACCACTCCACGCGGTTCTTCCTACCATGTCAGGAGTTTTTCACCGGTCGCCACTGAACGGCGAGCTGCTGGCGAGCAATTTGTCAAGTCGTGGCGTGCGCGTCGCCCGACTGCTGTCACGCCGTTGCCGTTTTTGTTTACTTTTTAGCAAGTCTCGCGAACTCTTCTCCACTCTCCACTCTCCACCACTATCCTCGGCCAGAAACGACGGGACGGGGAGGGGTGACTGACTGTCGGAATCGATTGCTTAACCTCAAATCTTGAGACGCTTGCTCGGTTGCGCGCTGCGAGCGAAGCAAGCGAGATGAGCGGCGTGTTTACATGAATGTTTAAGGAGCCGTGTCGCGCCGTGTCGACATTGCTTGCCGCTCATTGTTCTGGCGCGAGAGCAAACAGCCGCCAAACAATGGACTGCTTAAGAGGAGCGTGATTGCGGTGCGGCTGTCAAAAGGACGTCAACTTCGGACTGGGTAGAGATTTGATATTGTCGCTCGTCCCTCTCCCCCTCCCTCCCTTTCCGGTGCTACCGTTGCTCCGTTAAGCAAATGGCTCTCTCTCCCTCAACACACAAAACCAAACACACAGACACACAACTAGGGATTGGAACGAGAGCGAACCGTATGATTAATTGCCAAAAAGGCGGTAAGCAGCGGCAGTAACTGTACAAAAGGGATAACGCCACCGGTCAGCCGGTCTTTGCTGGGGTTTTTTTTTCGAAAATTAAATCTTTCAAACCTCCCCCACACACACATACACGCCACAAAGCACCCCTACGATAGAAAGGAGTGGTGCCGGTCCGATTACGATTTCTCATGATAAATCATAACGAAAAAGAGAGAGAGAGAGAGAGAGAGAGAGAGAGAGAGAGAGAGAGGAACGGGACCTTCTTCAAAAAACCCCGGGCCTGGACATACAGTGGTCGGCATAAGTAAACGCCTACCTCGATCTGGTCCACCACAATTTCGCCTGTAAATTCGTCATTTTCGGTCGCAAAGGCCTTGTGAAGTTTTTTTTTGCTAGAAGCTCTAACTTTCTTCTTTCCAAATCACTTGCTTTGAGCTTGATAGGTTTGATAATCTTTTTATGAAAATTCTTTAACTGCGAGATGGTCGATCACGAATGGGACAAAAGTAAAAGCCCACCTGCAAGGAAATATGCTTATCAATTCATATGGGCCACTCATAGCCCGGATTTTCATTTCTAACTATTTTGACATGTATTTCACATGGTTTCAGTTATGTTGGGTATTATTGTCGTGACATGAACTGCCCTCCGATTGATGATAATTATTCTGCTAATATATCTGTTGAAGTACTTGGTTCAAACAATGATTAACAAGTAGATTTCTGATGAGCATAGGGTCTGCTGTCCGTTGATACACCCATACCACGTGCATAAACCCGCGCGCAATCGACTTTCTACTGGAGATGCTAGGATAAGTGGATTTAACATGTGTAAACAATAATGGAGGGCACGTAAAACATTAAAAGAGACGTAAATAAAAGCCCTATTAAAGATACAGTAACCACAGGGGTCCTAATAATATTTATAGCAAAGTGGGCTTTTACTTTTGTCACATTCGCGATCGACCACCTCGCACTTAAAGAATTTTCAAAACGAGACTATCAAACCTATCAAGCTCAAAGCAAGTGATTTGGAAAGAAGACAGTTAGAGCTTCTAGCAAAAAAAAATTACAAAGCCTTTGCGACGGAAAATGACGAATTTACAGGCGAAAATGTGGTGGATCATAGAGGTGGGCTTTTACTAATTCCGACCACTGTATGTGGTATACAACAAAAAACAAACAAAAAAAATTCCTTGGAGTTTGTGGAGTAAACGATCCAAGTTTAGAACAACCTAGTAACAACCAACCTCCAGTCGCGCTCTCTCTCTCTTTCTCTCTTCTTTTAGGGCATGTGAATCTGAAATAAATCTCTTTGCGTTGATGTCCTTGCATATGTGAGTGTAGAGAGTGGGGGAGGGTGGAGGAGAGTGTCCAGTAACCCCTTTCTACGCGAACAGAGAACAAATAATGTAATCTACCTCGACTCGGCTCGGCTCGGAGGGATGAAACGTGCATCCCTCATCCCAGCATCCCTTTCCCTTGGTGGGGAGGGGGGGCCTAGGGGTGCATTAAATTATAAAAATGAATTTATGAATCTCGTCCCCAGTGCGACCACGAGGCAAGGTCGACGGTGTGTGTGGACCTCCAACTGGACCTCCACCGGCTCGGCTCATCATCATCATCGTCGTCATCATCGTCGTCGTCGTTTGCAACCACAACCCCACCACTGGAGCTCCATTACGCTCTCTAGTGCTCTTGCCCTTGGAGCTTCCTCAAACACTAGGGCGAGCTGGGACCCCTCTCCATCCCCCCTCTCTCTCTCTCTCTCTCTCTCTCTCTCTCTCTCTCTCTCTCTCTCTCTCTCTCTCTCTCTCTCTCTCTCTCTCTCCCTAGATGAACCGTCCCTTCACCTTCAGGTCGGTTAACTCTTTCGCCGTGTGCATGCATGGATGTGTTCCCAAAGGGGGGGGGGTTATAGGAGTAACCAATCGACCATCCATGGAGTGCGTGCTGTGCTGGCCTGGGATGGCGTGGGGGGAGGGAAGGGGAATCGAAGGCTGTGGGAGGGGTTCGTGCAAGTGTTGCATATTTTTTGGTCATTTAACTTAACGACCGTTTAATAGCCGAAGGATATTATATCTAAATTAAACGCCATCTCGGCATCTCCTCTGCTGGCGCGTCCTTCGACCGCTGCCCAGTGCCCCGGTCCCGTCCAGTCCAGTCCGGATCCTTCCCTTCCCCCAACAGCCCGTTCTCTCTCTCTCTCTTGGACTGCTAAGGCAAGTGTCGCTGGCGTTTGTGTTTTGTGACTTTTTTTGTTTGTTTTTTTTTTCATTTTCAGTTGGTCGTTGTTTGTTGTCTGCCTTCTCTTTCTCATTGTTTTTGCTGCTTCGGTTGGCCGTTGGCGTTGGTTTCCGCTTCATCCATCCCTTGGCTCCCATTGGTAATTGGTAGTGGTAGTAGCCCGAGGACGGATGGTACCGAGATTATTATCTAATGCGGTGCCAGACCAATTTCATAAGCAGGCTGCATCCTTAAGTGAAATTTATTTATGAAATAAAGTGAGAGAGCGAGCGAGAGTCCTTGTGTATGTGTATATAGTTGGGTAAAAGGGCAGAAGGATGTCTTAATTTTCAATTAGTGGCGCACCCTCCCCCCCCCCCCCCCCTTTGCCCACAGCGACCACAGCGTGCGTATTGTGATAAGCAGAAGAGTACACAGCGATGCAGCGAAAGGCTGGGAGTCGAATCGAAACAGTAGAGTCACCGTTTGCTGACCAGCAGCTGCAATTTGGAGCCACTAACCGAAAAAGTCCGGTTACACGAGCGGCGTATCAAATATTGCGCTTTGACTAGTTGTCCCGGCAAACTTAGTACTGCTCTTGTATTCGAGTCTTGAGGCTCGGAACGCTTGGCTGTTCCACACTTTAAATTTGGCCGCACTCTTCTTCTCACTGCAGCGCCCCTACTGGTTGCTTTGCTACTCTGTTGGTGGCTTATTAAAGGTTATAGTATTTTCTATTAGTGATAAATAATTTGCCAAAATCGAACCATACCATCAAAAGTTATCGCCGATGGAACACGAAGGGTGATAAAAAATCTGCTCACTTTCTATGAAATCTAAATTTGATTGGAGTAAAAACCCACGTAAAACTGCATTTTGGCAAAAACCAGCCGACAAATTTGCCTTGAGCAATCGTAGAGGGAATACGATAGGAAGGTGCTATGGATAGCTAGATAAAACACTTGTTCATGTGTTTAGCTTATTTCTAGCCTGAGTTGTGTTTTGTTTTATGTGGCCAAATTTTAACTGTTCCAAAATATGCTTTGCTTTATATTGAAGATGTTCGATGTATATTTTTTTAATGCAATATAAAAATGGTAACGGTTTTTACTGTACTGATGCTTCCAATGATTCGGATGACCAACATTCAATAATTGCCATGCTTGATCCCGTTGCTCAAAGGTCTGGTTTCTACGGATTAGTGCCAGTCTTTTTGAATTTCGACTACGCACTCCTTTACTTGATCTTCTGATTGAAGGCATTTTTTTCTGTCTATGAAAAGACGCAACTAAAATCGCCTAATTTGCTTTTTAGCACAAATAGTTATTGATGTACTCACCGTCGTTTGTATTCAAACCGTAATAATTTCCAAACTTAAACCACTTGAGTTGTTCGGGGAGGATTTGCAACAACAAAAAAAAAACACTTGGTACAGGGCATGTATTTTTGAAAGGCATGTTTGCAAAACTGGACTTCTTCTTTCGGTGGCCCACCGTAGCCGTGTGATGGGTCTTCAGCAATGTGCAAATCAATTCGCTTTAGAATTTCCCTTTTTTCGATTTTTGCCAGCCTTTTTGAACGAATTGATCAATGATCAAACCGTTGGGGTTCGTCGCTTTAAACGGGCAAGTCTTTTGATTCGGACCAAAAACGGCTTATTTTCGTTTTTGTTTTTGACGGTTTATTCTTACAAAACTAAGAAACCGACCAATGGTTTGGCAAGTGGCATTTAAAAAAAATAACTACAACTAATCAAGATTTATTCCAAAATTCTATTTTGTGGACGATTTATGAAAAAGGTCCATCATCCATGGTCTATCAAGTTTAGTGCAGTGCATGCGTCAGCAAAAGTGTTCCTCACTTCGGTGCCCATCGTTGACTCTTCCCGGCGTCCCGAAAAGTTGATTGGAGAACGGATATAGCTTGACTGACTGGTGAGGTGACTCTCTCAGGTTGCACCGCTGCAACGCTACTCTAGGCACCACCTTGTACTTAAATTTGCGTGAAAATCCGTTAAATGCGGATTGTGCAGACTGCTGCTGCTGCTGCTGCTGCTGATAGGCTGCCAGTTGACGAGCCAGTTGAACGGCCAGGACCGGCACTCCCTCTCTCCCATCACTCCCACCAAAAAGATGATGTTCCGGGTAGAAGATAATAACCGTTGGGGCCTCGTTTGGGGTACGGGAGATGGGCTGCCGTGGTTTGAGCTTGATAACGACATACGCGACGGCCTAGCGTCCACACTCTTTCTCTCTCTCTCTCTCTCTCTCTCTCTCTCTCTCTCTCTCTCTCTCTCACGGTTGGGCGTGCCGTGCCAAAACTTTGACATGGGTCCACATGGGATGTAAACGAATGAGCTGTGTGCATTTTCGGGGTAAACCACAGTGTGGGGCCCAGTGGTCGCCCCCCCCCGGGAAGAAGAGGGGCCCGGCGCTCAAGAAGTCTTCTTTAAGCTTCTTAGCTTCACTTTATATTTAAATAACATGCCATGGTCTCCGCCACCCCCCACCACCACATAACCACCCCCTTCCACGGAGTCGTCGACCGCTCAGTGGTGGACGGGTAACGGGGGGGAAGGGATCAAACGAGAGCCGAAAGGCAGCCCCAGAAGGGTTTGCTTTGCTGGGAGAAGGTTTTTTGAGGGCAGAGGGATGTGACAGCGAAGAAAGGGATGGGACGCTCATCCCCTTCCTTCAAAAATCTGCCCCCAAAAACACATTAGTCAATGTTCACGGATCGTTGCTGGCGCTGCTG
This sequence comes from Anopheles aquasalis, assembly GCF_943734665.1. Lineage (NCBI taxonomy): Eukaryota > Metazoa > Arthropoda > Insecta > Diptera > Culicidae > Anopheles > Anopheles aquasalis. Next base: position 1,360,306 of record NC_064879.1, read on the forward strand.
CTGATGATGTTGTGGCAGCGATGTGACCATCTGGTGTGAGGGGTTTAGGTTAAGTGTGTGAGAAAAGGGCTGGCTGACTGACTCGCCTCTGATCCGAGGATCTTGGCTTGATCTTGGAACAAACCCCAGCCCCAGCTCCAGCCCCCTGTCTTTGTGTGTGGTGAAGTGAAGTGTCTTGTAACGGGTTTGAAGGGTCCATCCCCTGTAACCCCCCTCCCCAAGGGAGGGGTGGTCCTCCTATAGTGGACTCCTCATGGACACCTCATCCGGATCCGGGCGACCTACGACCCCACGACCACGGCGACCCGGTAATCGGAGACACCGTCGGTCGGCCGCAGTGGCCGTCGGGGCCAACTTTTGTCACTTTTCTTACCTCTCGCCTCTGTGTGTTTGTGTGTGTGTCTTTTGTCTTGCGGGGGGGGGTGGGAGTGGTGAGAGGAATGAGCGAGAGATAAGTGGAAAGTTAATCTTTTGCTTCGCTTCCGAAAAGGATGCGGAGCTAAACTTTTTTGACATCCACCTTTCGTCACCATCACCGGCGCGCGGCCCCAGCAAGCTACTTAGCCTTTTGTCAGGAGACTTAAGACAAGAAGACCCCCCCTCCCTTCTCCTCCTTTTCCACCACACACTCTCTTGAAGACGACGAAGTAGTTTGTCGAATTGTTTTAATTTAATTATACGACAGCGAGAGAGAGAGATAGGGAGCGACGGAGGCGCCTAGGACGCTGGTCAGCTTTACCGCTGGCTCGGACGGGGCCTGGAGATAAGGGACCACCGGACCCCCCCCCTCCCCCCCTCCATCCCTCCTGGCACGCGATACGGGCGCCATTTAAACGATCTGCCGCATCTCATCCCTCCCCCCCCCCTCAAGGAGGACCCGCCGATCAAAGCCGATTAAGTGCCGCCCAAAGTTTCCTAATGAAAAATAAATAAATCCACCCCCCCCCATATACCAAGCGGGTAAACATCGCACATCCACATGCAGGCAGTTGGCTAGATGTGGTGGACGGGCGAAGGCGCGCGAAGCCCAAACGAATCAAGTGACAGCACCGCACGCACACTGTCCCTGCCGTCGTCGGTTTGACGTTCGCCACCGCCATCTCACACTTAGGCGGCCCATACACGCATCAATTTTATTTATCAATGTTTTTGGTGCAAGTATTGCGTTGAATTGACGGCTTCATTTTTTTTTTATTACTCGTCTGTGGGAAATAACATTGGCATAGTCAACAATGTTCCATCAATCAGGGCCACGCATCGCATCAATGTTAGCCATTCACCAGTCCCTGTGCTAATTTTCAAGACATTGGTAGTTGGTGCGGTTCGAAATAGTCAGATAAAAAGGGATTAAAATGGAAAAAGAATTGATTTGAAAAAAATAAAATTTAAATTTAGATAGGCCACAATTTGTCCAAAATCATTTACAAGTCTCGTTTATTTAGTTTTAGGCACCACGCGATGAAAAACGTGCGCCAATGTGGCCCATGGACGATGCGCAAGTTCAGCCTCATCAATATATTTTTAGCTTTCTGAAAATCTTCAGTATTTTTTATATTAGCATCATTGTAGCCCACACACGTAAGGGGGGGTGCTTCGGTAATTTCTAGCTAAAAAAAGGGACATTCAGTCAGGGTCAGGGAGGGTCAGTTTTTCCTCGATTGATTCAAAACTTTTACGCAATATTCTTGAAAGGATCAGCATTCAGAGAAAAATGTTAAAAATATGTGTCACAAACAAAATTAAATACCAAAGCCCCCCTTTAATTTATTGGCGTCAATCTACTTACATTCAAGCATCGATCGACCCCCCGGGGGGGGGGGGGGGGGGCCTGGAGACACCTCTTCCACTACTCATTCGTTCGTCTTCTTCTTTTTCTATTGCTGATTCAGTCTCGGCGAAGCCAAAAAAAAACCAACCAAGAAACCGGCATTGACGCGGTCGTCCGGCTAATCTTTCCCGATCCCGATGCCCACATTGATAGCGCGGGCACATATGACACGCAAGCGACATTCCACGTCCGGTGTGTCGCGGGAAAAGCACGGGAAAGGGGGAAAAAAATCCCGCGGGGTAGAAAAACAAACAGCGCATTCCACAAGCCAACCCAACCCAACAGAACGCAGTCAACAGGAAAACAGTTTTTCCTACCAATAGTCGGCCCCAACACGCACACGGTTCGCAGCGGGCCCGTAAAAACAATTCGAAACACTCCCCGCCTTCCACCATGCTTTTTAGGGTGCGAGGGTGCTGTGCGGTTTGAAAAATGTATAAATATAAATTACATGCTGATAAGACAACAGCCAACGACGGCGACGACGACGGAGACGACGTTGGCGCGCGCAAACTTTGTCCTCAACATAGCAAATACATACGTGCCATCCAACGACCGTGTGTGTTAGTGTGTACATTTCCGGCAATCATAAATAGAGAGCCAGCCGCGTGCACACTTCGCCTTCGCCCGGCGTTTCATTATTTTTTTTTCTTCTGCTCTCCTGCTGCTCCTCTGTTTTTGGTTTGCTTTGTGTTTTGTGCTTGAATACCCCCCCCCCCCCCGCGGGAATGTGGTTGGGGGGGGGGGGGGGTTCTAATGGGGCACAAAACCACCCATTTTGGTGTGGCCCACCTCGTCAAACAAAAAAAAAAAGAGCCGAACCCGGAAAATCCAGCCTGCCGTCCAGCGCGAATGCCATTCGAATCGCCACATTTGTTTGGGTGCACCACCACCCCCCACCCCTTTGGGAGGGTTCACGGGATTTCTACTTTTCTTATTCGTTTTTTTTTGCTTCATTTTCAGTGACTACAAAAGCATAAACAAAGAGAAGGAGAAGGAGAGAGAGAGCAAGAGAGAGAAGGAGGAGGAGGAGGAGGAGGAGGAGGAGGAGAGGATAAAAAAGTAGATATGAATATGTTAAAAAGAAACGACGAGGGAATCACACACTGACCACCACCGATTTGCTTTCTAGGGGATGGGAAGGGTGGCTTTTTGATCCTTCCACGATCCTCCTCCGACGACGACTGTCCCCGGAATCGCCACCGGTGAATTAGGGCACACGGACTCGCATACGTGCCCGAAGGATACGCACTCGGAGCGTTAGCGAGCGGAAGAAAAATGATCTACGGCTCCGAGTGAAACCGGTTCACGGCGGTTGGAAATATTTAATTCAATTTCTTCTCATCGTCATCGTCCACCGACGATGTCTACCCTTCCTACTCTGTACAAGAGCATGCCAAGAGGCGTCCTTTTCCTCTCTCTGTCTCTCTCTCTCTCTCTCTCTCTCTCTCTCTCGCTGTGCGAGGTGTTTTGACGAAGCATAAACCCTACAACACAACAAAAAGAAGAAGAAAAAATACACCGAAAAACCGAAAAACCATCCTGACAAAGGGAGAAGGGAAACGCGCGGGAAGGAAATCGGAAAAACTCACGCAAAAATGAAATGGACCTTCGACGACCTCGTCAGCCCGTTTGCTGGGCAGGGGGAGGAAGGAGCGAAGGGAGCCTCGCGTACCCGGTCGACGGCAGCGCGCGATCGCCAGCGCGCGATAGCCCGTACCACCACCACAAAAGGGATCGGGAAAAAGGGATGGGGCAAGGGCAAGTGAGGCAAGTTGCCCCTTAAATACCGCATCATAAATCATCTTCAAATGAGATAAAGATAAGACGGCAAAACGGCGGCCGCCCGGCTCTCTTGCTCTCGGTAATCATTTCCCTTCAGGACCCTTCCCCCCCCTCAAACCCCCTCGTACTGTGTAGCCTGGCCTGGTGGTGGGCGATTCCGGAAAACGGACACGCAGCACGCGCGCGCGCGCGCGCGCGCTCGCTCGCCGTCGGTTACGGTCAATTGTGGTCGGTGTGTGGCTGATGGTGATGGCCAACAGTAACCCCCCCCCCCCCCCCCCCCACCCGTTCCACCCCTGTTCAAGGAGCACGCCAAAAACCGCCGGCTGAGAGGGGTTGGAAAGAAATTAAGTTAGTTCCAACCGTTCGCGTCCGAACAAAGCGGAGGGGGAGGGCCGCCCGGTGTCTTCCCCTGGTGAGCAATGATTGATATTTGGCCATTTTTCCCCGGGAACAGGCGGCCTGCCTTGCTTGCTTGCTTGCTTGGTGCGTGGCTCTTCAGGGTGCTCGCAGGGCTCGGATGGTGGTGGATGGGAAGTAAACAAAAGGGCACTGTTGATGGAATGGGGAGCGATGGGAGGATGGGGCCTAAACAGAGATGTTACCACGTTGTGTACCACGGGCTTAGTCCGATCCCCAGAAGATAATGATGGGGATGGCGGCGGTGGCGGCGGCGGCGGCGGGCTCCCGGTCCTCTCTGGTTGCCATTTCGCATGATTTCCGGCAATGAATTAGTCACCGGCAGCTCCGGCAGCCAGCACAGATGTGTGGCTCTGTTGATGGGGATGAGGGGGTGATGAGGGGGATGAGGGGGGTGAGGGGGTGGCCTATCAGTCATAGGGAAACCGTTGCCGTTGACCGATCACCCACGGTGGTTTCTGTCCGTTTGCTCGGGATCGATTTTTGTGCGATTCCAATTTTGTTTTTGTCTTCATTGCGATAACACGCGGCCCGGTTGTTCAAGGTGAGAAAAACGGTTCAACGGCTCGTAACGCAACGGGGATGAAACTTCAACCGCAGTCGGCACCCCGGTGTGACCAATCAACCAAATGGACTGGCAACGACGCTGGTTTCGCTAAACTAACTACTTAAAAAGAGCCACGTCCGCGACTAGTGCACAACACACACACCCCTACACGGAGCGATGTAAAGGCGAGGAGCGAAGTGAAGTCGCGGAAACAACAACACGCGCGCGCGTCACATCATCACGAGCAACTACCCAACTTTCGAGACGGAATTCATAAAACTCCATAAAAGTTGGGTGAGTTATGTGATTTCCACGGCGTACCCCGGCGTCTTGCACTGCATGCTGCTGCTGTGTATGTTTTATTCTCCGTTTTTTTTTTGTTTCTCCATTCCGAAGCTCTTTCTCCTTTCCACGGCAGCTTCACTATACAAACACTACCATCAGGGCGGCTATGCACCTAGCGTAGTGGCTCCAAGTGAATGGGATCCAAGTTTTTTTTACGTCCGCCCCTTCCCACACAGTTCCCACACAGCTCGGGAAGCCCATTTAACACGCCCGCGGGGGTTGCGGTGGTTAAAACCTGGCGATGGGAAATTCGATTGAATAACACTTTACTCACAGCCGACGTCGAGAAACAGTCTCTCTCTCTCTCTCTCTCTCTCTCTCTCTCTCTCTCTCTCTCTCTCTCTCTCTCTCTCTCTCTCTCTCTCTCTCTGTGGCAATGAAGTACCCTTCTCCTCCACCGGGGACAACCGAGTGGGATGGAAGGGAGGGAACGAGGGGTGCAGATTGGTTTAATATTTTCCGCCAATATTTGATTAAGTCCTTCCAAGGGTCGACGGCGGCGACGACACCAGACACAGGCGTTGGCTGGACTCTCTCACGAGGAGTTTCTCTCTCTCTCTCTCTCTCCATGGCTCGATTACTGGCGCACTTCAGGATCTCGGTGTCTCGTTCATCCCCAATCCCCATCCCCCAATGGTCGTTTTCTTCGTGCATTTTTTTTCTACCCCTTCTCTCTCTCTCTCTCTCTCTCTCTCTCTCTCTCTCTCGCTCTCGTTCTCTCTCGATTTCGCTAGCGCTATGCGTCTGGAAAATGCTAATTTTCCGAGAATGGTTTTATTACAACATTTGATTGCTGTACTTGATCCACCCCCAAAAACCACCCTCGCTCTCCCCTCTTCCGCAGCCGCAGCCTCTGCATCAAGTCAAATGAAACAGCAGCAGCGAATGAAGCAGCAAGAACAAGAAGAAGAAGCAGAAAAAACCAAGAAATTACACAAAAGGGTAAGCGCTAGTGCTACTACCCTCCCCGAGCAGCACTCGGTACCATTTCCGGTTGTCGCCTTCGTCTTAGCCTGGCCAGCCAGCCAGCCAGCCAGCCAGCCAGCCGGACCGGGCCAGGCACCAAACCTGCTCCCGCCCTGCCAAAGTTTGCCAATTGTTTTAATCTCCGGTTGTAAAATGGCAGCAAGGATGGTGGAGGGAGTTGGGGAGGTGCGGAAGGGGAAGAGAAATGGTTTTGAATATAAATTGGCTCCCACTTGTGTCTCCCTCACCACCGCCTTCCTATCTTCACACACACTTTATACCCCCCCCCCCCCCCTTTCCCCCGAAACACACACCCCGGGGTGCCTTGGTACCGATGCCACGGTGATTATGGCAGCGTTTTATGGCATCAAATCAAAACTTTTAATGGACAATCATTTTGCGGGCTGTGGTTGTGCGGGCAGGCCAACGCCACATCGCAACCTTCGCCAATCTGGCCTCTCACCAGCCAGAATACCCCAAAGCGCACCACTCGGACACACACCCACACAGATCGAGGCCACGAGCCAGAGGCCTGGGCCCGCCCGATCCTAATCGACTCCACTCCGATCTAATTAATAAGCATAATTTCGCTGGCACGCCGACGGCTCCAGTAACAACGGTCGGTGCGGTCTCACACACACACACGGGCGCGCACAAGGACGCACCAGGTAAAAAAAAAACAACGACAAGGAAACAGGTTGTTGCGCCGATCGCCTCTAAGCAGCACTTCGAATACGCGCAAGCACACAGCTTGCTATGCAGCTTGATTTTTTTTTGCAAATGAATGGTATGGCATTAAACTACGAATTTTAAAGAACATTTGGATCTATCTTGAGGAAGCTTTATTTAAAGCTCAATCCATGGCATCAAATTTAGGCAGTCAAGTCTTCGAAAAGATACTTTTTCCGGTGCCCATCGTAGCCGCGTGCTGGATCATTTGAAATACTTACACAATTAGATCTTTTTTTTTTTTGATAATCATTTGATTATAAGTTTATCCCAGGTAGTCTCGTTTAGTTTTTGATGGAATTTTCCAGTTTTCGATTTTTGGCAGTATTTTGAAATTGAAAAAAAGTGATCCGTGATCAAACCGGGTTCGTCGCTTGAAACGGTCGAGTCTTTTGATTCGGACGAAAAACAGTGCCTATAGTAGCTGCGTGATGGGTCATCAGAAAAACATAAAACAGCATTCTTTTCATAGATTATAAATTTATCTAGGTAGCCTTATTTAGTTTTTGTTGAATTTTCGATTTGTCGATTTTTAGCAGATTTTTTAAGTTGAAAAAGTGAGGCTTTTTGCGATTTTGCCAAAAAAAAGGAGCATAATTATTTAAACATAATTATTTAACAACGAAACATAATTATTTAAAAAAAGTATCAACAATTTTTATAAAAAACTAGAAGGGCTACCTGACAAAATGTGTACAGATTATGTGTTAAAAATTTTAAATCAATCGGTCCAGTAGGTTTTTACGGTACGAGGTGTACCGGCTATGCAAACGTTGGTTTTGAGAAACGCTCTTCGAAGTAGCGAGCTGCATGTGGCGCGAATGTTCAAAAATCTGTATCTTTATCATTTTCCAATAATACTCTTTTTTTATGCATACCTAAGTAAAATGCCTACAAAATGCCATCGTTTTCCATGCGTTTCCAGCCTATTTCTGACCTGAATCTGTGTCCTATTTCATGCGGCCCAATATTAAATGTTGCACGCTTTAATCGCTGCCACCGACCGCCGCGCGTTCGTGGGTCGTAAAGTTCAGCCAAAATTAATTGTTCACCACCGGCCACCCCTCGCTCAGCGTGTACAATGTCGGAAGCATAAAATAATTATTATAATAAAAGTAATAACTCAAACCTCGAGTACCATTGACCACCGGGCGATGGTGGTGGTGGTGTACCACCAAATGCCGACAAAAAAAAAACGCGTCGAAAATCCCCGAAAGAAAGGAGGAATTAAAACAAAGAAAAATGAAGGAGCCCAGGCCCAGTTCCCACCAGGCCACCCCTAGTATAGTGTTATCCTAGTCAATTCCCTTTTCTTTTCCGTTTTTTTGCCGCTCCTTTGCTCGTTTCCGGCTTGGCGCGCGACTATCGAACACTCACTTCATTTAGCTGGCTCGCTGGCAGTTAATGACCCGGAGTAAAGGTCCGGAGAAGAAAAAAAACCCGGCACCGTGGAGTTGGGTAAATTAATTCCCTTCGAACCCGTGCGCGCCTTCAAGTCGAGTCGAGGCGAGGAATTGGAATTTTCGACCGAATTAAACGTAACAAAAAAAACTCCGAAACTGGGGACAGAAACGTAGAGCAACAGAAGAAGAAAAAGAAAACATCAAGAAAGGAGGGTTGGAGAAAAAAAAGGAAGCTCAAAATCAGACCCCGAATCGACGCTCCGAAAGCCAATTAGCTCAACGATATGTTGTAACCAACGGGTTTGTGTTACACACGGGGGCGGTTGGGTGGGAGGGAAATGGGGTTAGAAACATTTTTGCTGCAACTGCAACTCGGCTGCCGGTTCGTCCGCAAGTGAAGCCACTGCACGTCGGCACCACTTGCAGGTCGTGCGCTTTTGATTGAGATAATGGAAAATTGGATCGGTATAGCCACTTGGTTCCGATACTCCCACACCGGGTCCTCCCGTCTGCCTGGTGGTGTGTGTGTGTCGAGTTGTTGCAAAGAAGAAAGATGGAACCCAAACCCCCCTTTTGTTAGCCATTCGGAATCGATCAACCCCCGCCACGGTGCTCGCCGGACTGGAAGACAACAAATCGACTCCCCAAAACAGCGAACGACAGCGACGACGAGCTACGTGGCCAATACGTGAGTTTGCTGCCATGGTGCAAATCGGGATTCGAAGACGAAAACGAACGACGTCGTCGACGACGACAGAGAGACACAACGCCGAACGGTGAACGCGGTGCGAGTTTGCGAGTGTGTCGTGGCGGGGGGGGGCGCGGACGGGGTGGCTCTAGCTGATTGACTAATCGTGCCAGCGCTACTGCAGACGCTCCATACGCTACGGTGCTCCATGGGGGGCTATTAAGACGTTAGGCGATAATGGTGACACGGGGGGAGGTGGATAGAGAGCAAAGAAGAAAAAAAAACACCCCAATAGAAAGAGAGAGAGAGAGAGCATGAAACGAGACGAACGCAGTACAACGGGTGCTTAGGACTCATTGACAAATTTCGGTTTAGCACGCTCTGCGACGAAGTTGCTGCTGCTGTTGATGCTGGATCAGCATCCTCAACCATCCTTAGAGCGCACTTTCTCTCCATTTTCTTCTCGTTAACGATAACGGGCGGGCGGGCGGGCGGCCGGGTGGGCGGGCGGAGGGTGGGCCCCCGGTCTTTCCGTCTGATGGCTTTATGGCAGCACCGTGCCCGGGTTGTTCTCGCAAACTTCGGTGCTGACTTTGCTACCGCACCGGAAAGCGATATTCTAATCTCTCGATTGTAATAAAGCAAACGACCAACCGGCCAACCGACTGCCCGGGCCTTGGCTACCACCGGCACGCACCGCATTCTTTTTGCGGTTCACTACCCAACCCACTTGGCTGGTGTTTGCACCCCCCCGGAAAAGCCCATCAGCAGCAAGAGCAGCAGCAACAGTAGCAAGGCATTAACAATGTTAATTCCGGTTGATGTTTCGCTGGGGACACATTTATTTATTTATTTTTTCTCGATATCCACCCCCTTCCCGACAACCTTATCAGCCCAAAACGGGGCTGTTTCGGACTCGGCGGCTCGGTTTGCTCGGTACTGCGGTTTGCTGGGCGGCTGCCGTGCTTCCCTCGAGGGAATCGGCCTTTTCTTTTTCTTTCTTCGAGCGTCCCAACGTTGGTGGGATCGAACCGTGAGGGATGGTTGGAAGGGATGAGAGAGGGCGGGGGGGTGGAGAGAGAGTGGAACCGCCGCCGGCTGGAAAGGCTTTTCCCTGGGAGAAGGAGGCCCCGGGCAACGAACGAGGTGTCGAACGGGTATTCTGCCGCGTGCACTGCGAATAAACACCGCGAAACGAGCAAAGGTATGGGGTAGCCGGAGGAGCCGGAAGAGAAGAAGAAGAAGAACAAAAACAAGAAGAAGGTGTAGAAGAAAATGGACGGGACCCTTTTGTTGCAAGCATTGGCGGGATCGGTGACTTGATGGCGGGAGACCATCCCCGTTCCACCCCCCCCCCCCCCTCCCACTCTCCCACATGTACCCTCACTTCGTTCCATTCAGCGTGGTTTGTTGGTGTGGTCCATCGCCATCTCCCGTGCCGCCAAACGGGGCCACCAGGGTGATAATGCGGTTAAAACAATCACGCGACACACCGGACGCGATCGTCCTAACGGGTCCTGGCCTTGGAATGTACTGGAAACGTCAAAAGCCGTTAGAGCTACACGAATGATGTTTGGGCTATTTTCATAGGTTGTTTGGTTAACGGATTACTACAGGGTTACTGATATGAAGTGTTGCCGATTCAAAACACCATAACTTTTTTGTGTTAATATATTTTTTTTGATTTGAAAGACAAAATTGTTTTAAAATAATCAGATTTTCAGAAACCCTTCACTTAAGCTTGATGCGGCCATCTCGATGTGGTCTTGACTATAGCCTTCTGACGGTAAAAAAATTAATGCTGCACGAATATGATCTTGCGGTATTTTGACTCGTTCTCAGGCAATCGATTACATTAGCGCATCCATACTGGGTTATTTTTTAGTCCTCACCTTGCTCTTTATCTTGGGTCAGACGGAATGGTCCATTGGATTTCCGTCTGGCGCACTCAAAATCGCCACGTTCGTGCAAGCGTGAAAATTCGCCAGCGTTCGTGCAAGCGCAACAACTCCTTTGCTCGTTCGCACCGAACGGTTTTTTGGCACGGTGTAAGATTGTGAACCTTTTGGAAGTTGTAAGGCTCAACCTTGAGTTCATTTTTCATTATGGGTTGCATAGGATCGAGCGTAATTTTCATATCTTTTGCGATGGTTTTATGGACTGCGACGTGGATTTTGTTTAATTGTGGCCTTCAATTTCCGAATCATTTCTGGCGATGTTGCGGTTTGGTTTGGTCCTCTTCCATAGCGTTTTGTAATGCTATCAGTACCATTGTATAGATTTATGGAGCGATACACAAACCTTTTTGTTCATTTTAAGGTGAGCTCACGAATTATAGCTGAAGGTTGTGATTTTCCAGCCAAATAAACGCCATCACAGCTATTAGGTTTGAATTACATCCTAATAAAAAAAAATCTACAAAACATAGGCGCAAATGCTTTTGGTAGCTTGTAAACAATATATTAAACTATAACTAAAACATTTTTGGCGTCGGTGTTACGAGCGGTTTGAAAGATACAGCAGTGTGAATTTGGAAACACTTCATGGCAATAACCCTGCACTCAACAATAGTCTCGAGCGAAATCTTATCACTCCGCGATCTCCATCAAAGACCTTCGATTTGAAGCGGTGTGTGGTAGGCTGTGGCACCAGAATGATGATGAACCGATGTGGGTAGTGGGAAGGAAAGATTTTTTTTTTTTTGGTGAGAAAGCAACAGCGTGCACCGCGTGGTGGTGGCCAGGCGCTTGGCGGTACCACTCGACCAAAAAGGGAACAAGCAGGACGAATGAACGGGAAGGGAGAAGGAGGAGAAGGTGATGAGGATGAGGAAAATATGGAAATCAGTTTTCCCACTGTTTTCTTCTTGCTTTCTCGATTTAGCGACACACTCTGCGAGAAAGGGCGAAAGAGAGAGAGAGAGAGAGAGAAAACACCACCAGTTGGGAGGTGGGAAGCGGGCCGCAACAAATCTCGTTTTTCACTAGTTTTTTTTGTTATTTTTTCCACCGATTTACCGCTCAATTTCCTTTCGATTTCGATGTTTCCAACGTGTTTCCTTTGCGTTCCGCTCTGTTTCCGTTCCACGGGGGGGGGGGGGGGGCGGGAGGTGGGTGGTTTGTTTTGATCACTCGCCTCGCCACCCCCTCCCCAGGTGTTGTCAGAGGAGCAGCAGAGCAGAGCAAAACCATCTTATTTCGCGCAACACGGAGCCATCCGCGGTCCTACTCCGCGCTGGGCTAGCGCGGGCGGAAAACACGATGAAAGAGCAAAAATCAAACCACCCCCGACAGTGGCTGGTGGGTGGCAAACTGGACGGGAAACGGGGGCGCGAGAGTCACAGCACGCACAGTGTCTGTTATCCTGGTCCTCGGAGGCGGCGGCGGCGGCGGCGGCAGCCGCAAAACCATTTAGTGCCAGTCATGATGAGCAGCGCCGCTTCGCAGCTCGCGTCCGTGGCGTGCGGGTTCGCGCGGGTGAAGAAAGGAATCCACACAACCACTGGCAAAGGGAAAGGAAAAGACGGGGAGAAGTCGGAATGAAATAATTTCTTCCGCAAACAGTTTGAAGAGCCAATTTAGTCGTTGTGTTCCCTCCCATTTCGCCCTTTTTCTTTCTTTTTTTTTTTTGGTTGTTGTCCGTAAACACAGACAAGCACAAGCACACAGATATCCGTCTAAATCCGTTCCAGAACCTTGGCTGGGATCTCCCTCTAGCATCAACCGCTGGTGCAGAGACCGGCATGGACATGGAAGACGTGCCCGTGCTCGAGACGAAAAGAAAAAGTGTCGGTGTGTATGTGTGTGTGTGTGTACACATCCCCCGGTCCGCGTCGTCCCGTATCTCACACACCACTCCCACCTTCCCCCCTAGACTCCCTTTTCCATCCACACCTAATCAAGATATGATACAATCTTTCGATTTATAACTTGTAAGCCTGGCTTTCCTCGCCCTGACCAGCCGCACACACACATACCCACACACAAACGCACACTTCAGAGAACCAAACATCATCACTTTCTTACCCGGAGGCGAAGCGACCGGACGAGACGAGGGTGGTCTTTCTTCTCTTACTTTTTTTTTTGTTTTTTGTTTTCCTTTGCTTTTCCCTCGTCTGCGCCTTGCCCAGCGACCAGCAAAGCGCCAGCAGCAGCAGCAGCAGCAGCAGATGATGATGATGATGATGATGATGAGGATGCCGATTCTGATTCTGGAAAGAAAAGACGCTGGGCTGGACGTTGGAGGGGAGGGAGCTGGCTGCGAAAATCAATCCCAACTACCAACCGCACCCCCCCCGGGTTCCGGTCATCCCTCCACCCTTCTTCTTCTTCTTCTTCTGCTTTTGTTAGCGAGATCGTTTTACAAAGCGAGCCGCAACCATCGTCATCCGCTATCGTCGTCCTCGTCGTAGTCGTCATTGTTCGCCTTTGTGTGTGAGTTGCTAGTTCCTCAAGAGGGCCCGTGGCGGCGTGGCGCGGCGCAGGGGTTGCTGGGCAGTAAAGGATGGCAGGCAGGTCAGAGGGTTGGTCGAGGGTTGCGGGCGGAAGAAGGCAGAAAATGGAATCATATCGATATTAAATTTATTTGTTTACTCGCCCCCAAAAAGCACAGACACACGCGCCCCCTTACCAGCAATCCGGAGGGGGGGGGGGGGGGGGGGGGTTCGGTGGAGTGATTAGGGTGAGTAGCATGTTGTCGGAAGCTGCCAGCCGGGGGTTGGTGGGGAGGGGGTGGATTGAGCATACACATCTGCTTTCTGTTTGCTGAGCAACGCTCTCGTCGGTCACATTATCGCCCCAGGTAGAAGGCCTTCTTTACGCCAAGGGTACTTCCTCCTTGTGGGGAACTGGGGGGGGTGTCTGCGATCCCCTCGGACTCTGATCATCTGGCACACAATCGCACCTCCCCTCCCACGGGCCCTCCGGGGTGACGATTTTCCGGGGCAGTGTTACTCGTTCACAAGATGGCCACAGGGCCAGGGTGGCCAACGGGGGTGGTTCCGGTGATCGCGAGGACTCCCCGACGCGTCGTATATCAATATAGTCGCCAGGTACCACCTCAGGTACCTGACCCAAAAAAAGACGAGGTGGTCATCATGTGGCGTGGACTGAGCAGAACAAAAATCAACCCCCAACCCGAAACCACCCCGATTTGGAGGTGGAAAATTTAGAAAGAAAATTTGGGGCAGGAGGGGTGGGGGGTGGTGCCAAAAAGTTGAGAAACCACCCAATCGCCCCATTGGAGGAAAGTTTACGGATCCAGGTCCAGGAACAGAAGGGTTCGAAAGGGTTTCGAATTCCCGTTGGAAAACTCTGTTGAGAAATGAGGAAGAGGAAGTGAAGAAGTGAAGAAGTGAAGAAGTGTGTTGGTTGCGCGCTGACTGCATGAACTGGAGTTGGGGGGGGGGGGGGGGGGGGCGGGTGTCTCAAGGGAAAGCTTGATCGATTCTACTTTGACCGCTTGCCCTTTCGCTTGACCGGTGCGGTGCTCGGTTGGGCTTCGTTTCGGTGGGCCAAGGATAATTAGATTCCTGCCAGCCAGCCAGCCCCAGGAGTTCCAGGCAAGTCCCGGGCAAGCGACCGGCCGGAAACCTTACACAGTGCTAGTTCCCGCGGTGGTCCAGTTATAACAGCAGATTGTGGAGGGTGGTTCGAAGGGGTGGTTTTGGGGGGGTTGAAGGGGGTGGTGGCGGCGAATTGAATGAAAAAACTTTATCGAGCAAATGATTTATTCCTCTGCGAAGTACCCCGTTACTTTTCCAGGGCGGCCAGTGCGTCTCTCGGACCTCGGTCTTTCCTTTTCTCTCCTCTTCCTCTCTCTCTCTCTCTCTTGCCGTTTTTCCTACTCTTTGCTGCTTTTGTGCGGCAAATGAAATTGACCATTCCAAGGCAGGCGAAACACCGCCGACCATAACTGCTTGTTTGCTTGTTTACACCACCCCTACCACCGAAAGCGATTGATCTATCGCACCTGCCTTTGCCGTGATGACCGTGAACCGTGGCAAACAGTGGTAACCGCGCCGCACCGCGCCGCAATACCGTTGCACGCCCCAGCATCCTTACTGAGTGGTTCGATTCCACCCCCCCCCCCCATCCCTTCCCCCACTCGGAAACACAAACCATAACTCCGTATTTTACTCTACGAAAAAGCACACCCCCTGCACCCCCCCCCCCCCCCCGGGGAAGAAAAAAAAGAGCGCACACGCGGACCGCACGCGCGTACGTTCTCGATTCAACATCAATCAGGCACGACGTGTGCAACCCACCTCAGCCCCCGCTTGGCCCCACACAAACAAAAGCGCGAGAACCGCCGACACTGGCCGGCCCTTTTCAGGAGGGGGGGGGGGGGGACTGCAGAAAATGGGGAGATGTGAAATAAAAACATCCCTCTCCCTCCTGGTAGCCCTATCATGCTCCCCCCCCCCCCCCCCCCGCGGGATAAGCAAAGAAAAGGGGTGGAGGGGGGCCACTGGTGCCACATACTTCCGGGAGTGTGTGTTTGTGTGAGAGAGGGTTCATTAGAAGATTTATGGAGCGAGTTAAAGCTTTTGTTCTCGCGTTTGCGGCAATGAAGATATACGCTTTACGATTATTGCGAAACAAGGCTGCCACCCCCCTTCCCCCCCACCCCTCCCAAAACCTGCGATGCGATGAGGGGGTGACTGCTTGAGTTTGGAGCAGTATCCTGCGACCATCGTTTCGACTTCCGGCACGATTTCTTTTTTGTGCTGCTGCTGCTGCTGCTGCTGCTGCTGCTGCTATTCGTTTTCTTCCTTTTTCCCGTTGAATGGTGGCCGCCTGGGTATGTGTGTGTTCTTCTGTTATCAACCGTTGCAACGCCCCGTCCTCCCTCCTGGCACTACTCGGGTTTTGTTTTATGTCTTTTCCCATGATCCCCTGCAGCGGCTCACGTTCGCGCTACCTGACGCAACGGTTCGGCACGTTCGGCGTTTTCTGTGCTAACAGCCGCACGTTTGTTCACACATGTCGTTCAGAACACATAAACACAGAGAGAGAGAGAGAGAGAGAGAGAGAGAGAGAGAGAGAGAGAGAGAGAGCGCATAAAGCCATCGAAGCGAAGGTACCGCGCCCCTGGGGCTAGCTGATCAAGTGTATCAATCATTTTTACAGTCTATTTGCGCTGACAACCAGCCAGCCGCCCTTCCCGGGGGGCATTCATCTTCCGGCGAGGGGATGGACCCGTAGGTGAGGAGGTGGTAGTAGCGAGCTTGCCTTAGCTTGCTCCGCTGACCCACATCTCGCCGGCTGCTAATACTACTAGCGTATGCATTAAAGAGAGTGAGACAAAATTTGTCGAATTTTCAGGGGCAATATCGTCATTCGCACTGTAGAAACTAAAAATGCAGCATCAATAGCAGATACCCATGAGTCATCAGACAACATTTGCCACTGCCACTGTTCGCGGCCACTGTTCGCGGAGCAGCAAGGCAAGGCGATTCGAGGCGATCGCTAGACGAAAAGGAGCGTCTGAGTGATCAATGTGATACCGAAGATTGTGAACCCCTTTCAGCGTCTCCCAGCTGCTGTCCATCGTACATTTCTGCGCTAACTTTGAACGTAGGAACTTTATTTTATTTTTATTTTATTTTTTTGCTGATTTCTTACGGACGGAGCCGAATTTATTAGGGGCACAGAGAATAAATGAATAGAGTACAATTGAGGAAGCAGGCATTTACTCCTAAACGTAGGATCTATTGTAAGAATTTTAATGTAAAAACAGAGGAGAAATTGAACGAAAAGGCACGGAAAGAGTTGAAAAACGTGAGCACAAATATGTTTTGCGACTGCCATATCGAAATTAACGGCTAACTGCCGGAATCCTGCTCGGAATGGTGCCAAGATGATTTGCTGATAAACTCCCTTTCCACATGTAATTTACAGAAGTCAATTATCTATCATAGTTTATTTTTTATCACCATTGAAATTTTCATTGAACTCAGTAATTGACTTTGCGACTTTTCGATTATTCACGAATCACTGCAAACTTGATTTCCGTGCTGTTGTGTGCTTTTTACACTTTCTGATTCTGCGAACACTCTGACACACTACTCTCTAGTGTTCCTCCTAGCGAGAGTTGTAAAATTCTGCCCAAAAGCGGCAGAATCTTGTCTCCGCCCACCCTATTCTTGTTAACTCTTCATTCTCATCTCTCTCCTCACCTTTTTTCTAACTCTTCACTCATTCTCGCTGTCACCGGTGGTGACATAATAAACGAAATATTGTAATAAACAAATTATTGTAAATCCGGGGATACATGAAGCGTAAACTCTCGCATAAACTCAGAGTGTAATGCCAAAAAGTTTACGCTTCGTGTGCCAGGCATAATCGCATAAAAGTTTATACCGGAACGTCAACTGCGATTACATTCGGGCACCTGCAATTACACGATGCAATTACATTCAATTGCATGTGTTTCTAGCCACAAAAAACATAAATCGACGAGATAAGTTGATTTCTGATCATCTTTTTACATGTTTTAAGATGTTTTTGCTATATATTAGCGATTGTAGAAAATTAAACTCTTCATAAAGCTACGCTTCATGTTGGTGTTGAGTTTACGCTTGCTTTTACGCTCGGATTTACGCTCCGCGGGCCTATAATCTTCTTGACATAAGC
The DNA here is from genome assembly GCF_943734665.1 of Anopheles aquasalis. Taxonomy (NCBI): domain Eukaryota; kingdom Metazoa; phylum Arthropoda; class Insecta; order Diptera; family Culicidae; genus Anopheles; species Anopheles aquasalis. The sequence goes on from NC_064879.1 coordinate 1,377,653, forward strand.
ATAATTTTTTTGGCATTACACTCTTACGTTTATACGAGAGTTTACGCTTCATGTTTCCCTGGCTTAATAAACGAATGTAATAAACGTTCAAACGTGCATCGTTCTTTACCTATCCGTAAATCATTTTTTTTGCAAATTCTTTGCTCAATGAATTTCGAAATATCGAAAAACGAAGCATTCGCTTTTAGTACCTCACAAAACAAAAATCATATCTCAAATACTAATCATTATTTTCAAGTAAAATTTGGCATGAATATCAATCACAGTACTGACAACCTACAAAAAATATGAGAATGAGAAAAATCGTTCACACGACCAAATAACCGTATCCAGTCATCTTACTTTCGTGACCTAGTATGTTAAAAAAAACCTTAATGATACTACTGTTGCTACTACTCTATACTCCAGCCTCTAGTCAGAGACCATCAATTGAATGAATGAAGCCCGAAAGGAGACTTTGGAAGAAACACAGAAAGAAGGTAACAGAACGAGCCCAAGCGTTCTGCTAGTAGTTGAAGTCGAGAGGAATCAGGCCGTCGTCTACACTGGTACACATCCGTTTTAGAAGCTCTTAACAAATGAATGAGCTAGCAGCAGCGTATTATGCGCTGCACCAACGTCGTCATCTATTCTTCCCCAGAGTCACTAGTGCATCATTTGTAAGCGTAGTCCCGTCCCGGTCATCCCGGTACCAAGAGCCAACAAACAAAACATAACCACAGCAGCATCAGCAGCAGCAGCAGTTGCCATAAAAATTTGCATTAATGTCCCGCTGTTATCTACTTGGGATGGCCGTTGGCCGTAATCGCCCCGTCGAGCACAGGCTCGAGTTGCCTGGTTTGTTTAACTCTCACTTCCGGATCCGGATTGTACACACCTGGCGGCGGCGGCGGCGGCGGCGGCGGCTGAAGAGGGACGAGACGACTGCTACCCGGAGAACAACTCGAAGTAGATGGAACAACCTCAGGAACGTGCAGGCTCCCGGTACAACCGGTCTCTGGGGTCCCTGGCCCTTGCTGGAGTAGCTGTGTTTGTGCGCTCCGTGAACAGAACGCGTGGCATCCTCGGAGCAAAAGCTCCGCCTAAAAAGCGCCCCAGCAAAAAGGGGAGGGCAGCTAACAACCAGCCAGCTGGCGAGTGAGTGAGCGAGTGAGTCCAGGACCAGTGCCGACCAGACAGTGTGCCAGAGTGCGACGGAGTGTGGAGTATATCCCGGCTGGAGGGTTTGTTGATGGTGCCCGGGCTGGCTGGCTGGCTGGCTGGTCCGTACCACGCCCAGCTCGAGCTCGGTTTCGGTGTCGCGCTCATCGTTATGTACAGTAGCCCGGCCCGTGGCTATTGCAACCTTCCTTGCTTCTCTGCTGTATACTGGTGTGCCGGAACTATCATCCCCATCATCCCCATTATGCCCCTTAGCAGCAGCAGCAGCAGCAGCAGCCAGGACAATGTTGCACGCTGCCCAAAGTTAGTTGTTTCTCGCAGCCCCGTCGGTGTCCTGGCATAACACTTCCGGTGCCGATAAGACTCCACCTAGCTCTCTCTCTCTCTCTTGCTCTCTCTCTCTCTCTTTCTCTCTCTCTCTCTCTCTCTCTCTCTCTCTCGCACACACACTATTGACCGGAAACAATCCTGGAACACCCCTAACAGCACGTTCGATCCTGGCGACCTGGCGCCTCCATTTAGCGCTGCATTGCTTGCTGGACTGCCATGGTGGTACGTGTTCACGTTCCCAGAGGTCCTTATCTGCCCCTCTTCGGAACAACGAACCAAAAAAAAAAAAAAAAACCAACAACAAACTTTAGTAGTGAAAAGCTGAAGGACTCCAAGCCTGAGCCGTGCACGCTGGACGCTGGCTGGACTTGGCTAGACTTTCAAACTACCACCTTCTACCGTCCAAGTGAGGAAGGGTAGTTTCGTTTGTGTTTGTTTAGGATTCCTTGACCAGCCACCAACCCCTTTTTCTCTCTCTCTCTCTTTCGGGGGCGCCTTCTCTCTCCTTCACTTGCACCTGCACCAGGCTCCTTCTCCTCTTCTCATCTCTCATCTCTTGCGGACATCTTGATCTTGGCAACGGGTACGAGCAACCGAGCACGGCAGCTTGGCTGAGGCGGCATGAGGTTTGAAGACCAGCGGCCATCTTTCTTTATCGGGGCTTCTTAATTAAACTTTTGTTTACCCTCTTCCGCCTCCGTCGCCAATCCACATCACAAGTGTGTGCACAGGTCGGTGGCGAGGGCACGCGTTTGTTGATCCAGGGGTGTGTGTGTGTGTGCCGTTGAGTGTATGTGTTCGTTTGCCAGTTTTGTGCACTTGTGTCTCGAAAAGAAGAGCCCTTGGAACGCTTTATAATCGTTGTGTTGTGTGTTCTACCACCTGGTTGCTGATTGCATCCCTTACTCATCATGTCGCAGGTTGCAGCAACGTGTCTCTCTCTCTCTCTCTCTCTCTCTCTTTCTCTCTCTCTCTCTCTCACCGAACGGCCTTCCTTGGTATACCTGTGCTCCATTGTGTTTGCCTTTTTTTAAACACATATTATCACCCCCCCCCCCCCCCCCCCCCAAAACCCCCATCCCCTTCATTCCTTCACACTTCACCCCATCCAATGCTGACTTGAAACTGACCGGGGATGAGTCCGGTGGCTCGGAATAACGGAACGCATAATTAATTTAATGACACATGCAACGCCACGCGCGCGTACCACACACACCGACGGCCACCCCGGCCAACCCCAAACCCCATGTTACGCCACCCCTTCAGTCGCGCGCTCGCCCTCCGCTCGTTTGTCGCTTGTCGTCCTTATGGTGATTGTGCGGTTTTGTGATGCTTCATTATCGGGCACTTAATCGCCCACCAGGCAGATGGTGTGCATGTATGTGTTCGTTGGTGTGTATGTATGGATCCCTATTCTACTGCTACCCTTAACCTCCAACGGGGGCGGGGTGCACCGAGCCCGATTGGCTTCGAGGAAATATTGGCAAACCGCACGAGAACGTTGGCGCATTGTTTTTTTTTTGTTATCCTTCGAGCAGGCAAGCGGCGAACTCCCTTTCCACCCCCACACCCCCCCAACAAGCCGTGGACATTTCAAGGGAAACTTGCGGGCGGCTAATCGCGGAAAAACTCCTGAAGCATTCCGGCCAAACCGCCACCAGACACATTAATCATGAACAAGGATACACGAGGCGCACGGCGATAAAACGGCGCTCAGCTGGGTGGGAAGGCACTCACTCGCCACCGCCGGACCGCTCACACCGGGGACTCGCGGGGGGTGGGGGGCGATACTAATCCGGATCAATTTCCGGATCACGCTTTGTCACCGCGCGGGCCCACCCGTCCCCGGAACTCGTCGGGAAGTTCAATTGAATACAACGGCGGTTGAATGGCGGCGGGGGCGGTGGTGAGCCCTTCCTGTGGTGGTGGTGGTCTGCGTTGCTGCGATTATTGTTGTGTTGGGTGATGATTGATGATGATCGGTGCGCAGCGCAGGGTTAGGGAGAGAAAGGGAGAGAGCACGCACACATAGTGGGCATCACAAGTCACCTGAAGTCACCGTGAAGTGGTTGGTCACCGCAGCGGCGTAAATGTCACAACTGATCTGGCGAGAAACGAGAGACACTCGCTCCTTTTCTGATCTGTCTTCTAGCTCACCGAAGAAAATTCCCTCTCTCTCTCTCTCTCTCTCTTTCTCTCTCTTTCTCTCTTTCTCTCTTTCTCTCTCTCTCCCGCTCTCTCTCTCATCATCCCCATTTAGCGAACTCGAGTGAACTAAGATTCTAAGCAAACCGTTTCCTTCCAACTGACAGATCAATTAACGTGACAGCATGAAACCGTGCAGCAGCCAGTAACACACATACACATAGACACACCGTGCAAGGGTTGCAGAAGAAGAAGAAGAAGAAGAAGAAGAAGAAGAAGAAGGTGGTTGATAAGGGGGTGTGTTAGCGAAAGAGACTAGGAGATGTAGTGGGGCGCAGGGCGGATAAGAAGTTTTTGGCAGCCAAACTTTACCGAACACACCACCACCCTCCACCCTCCAACCCCCGTGGCTGTCAACTCAACTTTGCGACACAGAGTGCCATCCGCCAGTGCGACATCCCGGCCGCTAGCGCTCCCGGAGCATTAGTGGCACCGGGGGATGAGTGTGCTGTTCCGGAAGGGAGTGGCGGGGGTGGGGTAGGGGGAGGGGAGAGAGCGTGGATGGCATGGCTGGCGGTTTCGGGAAGTCTTATTATTCATAAGTGGAAGCTCGGTATAGAAATTATATCTGAAATTAACATCTTTATTGTTATCTTTTTTCAACGTGCAGTGAAGGGTGGAGCGGGGTGGGGGGGTGACATGTGTGTGTGTGTGATATTTAATATGCGCCCGGGAGCGTGGTGTGTGCGCTAGCGTATGGTAGCGATCGCAAAGGAATCGCAGCATTGTGCCAGAGGTGCCAGTAACAATAAAAGGACACAATAAAGTTTCTTCGCTGCGCTCGCTCGCGACCGAGACGCTAAATTTTAGTGACGGGACGCGGAGGTGCGATGGTTGACGTGTGTAGGGGGGGGGGGGGAGGTGTGGCGGCGTCAGGCACTGTCTATTATGTCATCCAACCTGGCAGGGCAGACAAACTTCCACCACGTGGTGGGTGGTAGGCGCCACGACGGTGTCAAGAGTCACAGCGCCCTCACCTCACCCGCCAGTGGCCGGCGCCAACGACGACGACGACCCGGGCTGACGTGTCATGAAAGAGAGAAAGAGAGAGGGGAGGGGGTTGCGCGAAGTCGACAGAAAATGTGAATCGATCCCAAACACTCCCCCACTCCCCCAAACGACCAGGAAGCCCTGCGCGGGCCACGAGAATCGCGGGAGAAAGCACTTCACGCGTGCCAAGAAGAGGGGAGTGGGAGGAGGAATTTTATGTGTGTGCGTATGTGTGCATCACGCTTGATGCGTAGAGGCGTGTAACAGAATGATTCGCGTTGAAAATTAATCAAATCAAAACGAAATCTTGGGCGTACAGGGCTGCTACGTAACACCGGTCCTCGCCGTTTGCCGTTGCCATTGACGCCCGGTCCTCATCCTTCCATTTGCGTACTGCGCAAAGTGTCGTGCATGTGTACAAGAGACAAAAGTCTCGATCTGAATATGCTGCGTGCTTATGAATGGTGATGAAGAAAAGAGAAGAAGAAGACACTGATGATGATGATGATGATGATGAAGGAGGTGATGGTGAATAGAAGGAGCTAAATGTACTCGAACCACAGTAGCACATGTGAGGAGGATAGGGGGAGGAGGAAGGGAGGGAGGGGGGGTGGTCGGTGGCAGGATAAATTATGTCAACCTTATGATAGCCCGTGGAAAGCAGCAGGAGTGCGATCCACCACACCTGGGACTGCTGTCGCCTTTTTGCTTTTTAGCCAAAAAGGAACTCCTTTAAACGAACACCTAGGGGTGGGCCGGGGTGGCACAGTGATTGGCACCCGGCCAAAACACAACCGGCCCAGCACCAGTCGGCATACAAATCGCTTCATTGACCCTCGGCAACCAGACCAGCGACTCCTGGCCAAGCGAAAGGATTACATGTCATACACAGTAAGGGGGTGGGGGTGTGTTTTGGGGGTAGATTATTAAAAACGCAAACCAGAATGAACTGTTGTGCCACAGTGAGAGAGAGAGAGATAGAGAGAGAGAGAGAGAGAGAGAGAGAGAGAGAGAGAACGAGAGAACAAGGGAGTGAGCTCACGGAATCGAAATCAATCATTTAGCTCCCAATCAAATGGTAATAAATCGATAGAACGTGGAATATTGCATTTGTTTTACCCAAAAACGTAGGCAGGGGTGGAGAGGGGGTACGTTTCGGGTACTGGCAGGGCACAAGTCGCGCGACGCGACGCGAGCGAGCGGGCGCATATTTGATTTTCGGGGCGCCCTGGTGCTGGTTCACTGGTGCTCGGATCACTCGGCGACGGTGCGAAGGGTTGTTGTTTTTCACCCCCGCCCACCACGCGGCAAACTTTACGATTATTGGCCGGCCGAATCAAATCTTCAAAAATCATCAAATTTTAAAAGGCCACCCCCCCCCCCCCCCCCCCACCCCGGCAGCGCGAAAAAAGGGGTTGAAATCTCATCCGAAATCGTGCGTGCCGTGCCGTGCGGTGCGGTGGACCGTGGCCATGGGAAGGGAGGAAAGTTACCGTTAAATCCTCCTGACAGCAATCAGGGCGCAGGGCGCCCCGGGGGTTGATAAGACCGCGGATTCCGCGCAACCACTACTACCGCTGCTGCTGCTGCTGCTGCTGCTGAGGGGGTTGATTTCACAATTTCACGGGTGGGGTGGGGGAAGCGAAAACAAAGAAAAACGTTGTACCGAAAGAGGGGGGGGGGGGGGGCAGGCGTCTTCATCCATTATGGATTGGAAGTGCTCCCGTGGGGGGAAGGGGGTTGGAGTCAATCCTCCTTCCTAGCATCGGACTCGGACTCGGAGCGGGAATTGGCATCACGTCCGTGCGACCACCACCACAACGTTGCTTACGTGCGGTGCATATTTTGCTTGCTTGGCTTTCCAATTTCCAATTCGCGATTTATCATGTCGGCATATTGACGGCTGGCTGCCTGGCTGGCAGGGTGGCTGGCATGCGGCCACTTGCGGTGCTCAGGTGCGGTACAGCTGTACGGTGTACTGCCACCGCGAAATGACACTTTGAGCGCGAGGCAGAATTTTGTGACGTCGTTCGAACGGAGAGGGGGAGGGGTTCGCAACAGGTACTCGGTACCCGGGGCCTCTCAGCAGCCTGCCGACGGGGCCCGGAGGCGGAACAGATGATGCCGCGAATGATGCGAAAGAAGAAAACCCACGGGCCCAGGATTTTTAAAGCCACCGCCAGCTTTAGCTGCCCCTTTCCGCTGTTCGAGTTCGTCGTGCGTCGGGTCCATAATGCGCGGGCGCGCGACAGAATCATCATCTTGCCCGTCTCGCTTCCTAGAATTGGATTTCCGCGATTCCCGCCCCCCCGGGGGAAAGCCCGGCCACCGAATGCACGGCCTCCGGATGTCTGTTTCTTCTGCTTCTTGCTTGTGGGCCCGTGTGTTGTTGTTGTTGTTGTTGTTAGATTTCTCCCAACTTCCGGCCCGGGGGGGAGTTGACATTTGTTGTTCCTCGACGCTAAGGGGTGTGTGTACGAGCTAAACGAAAGAAGAAAAAAAAACACACCCATTTCAAATCGCTTTCCTTTCGCTTCGATTTCTACCAGCAGCAGACCATGCCCCGCTGCCATCCAAGTGGGCGCCTCGGTTCGGTGGGCCGGAAATGAGAGATTTTGATGTTTTGTTTTGCCGGGTGTTTTTTTTTTCTTTCCAATATTTATACGATTTCGCGGAGCGGATGCACCCAGTCCACCCAGGGTTACCCAGAGGTCCGGCTGAGAAGTGCCATCGCATTGCAACTGTCACTCCTGGAATGAATTCCGAAGGGGGGGGGGCTAGCCTAAAATTCACCTAAACCGGTTCGGGACCGGCGGGAAGCGGAATGAGGAGGTCCATTTCCGGCCACCGGTAGCCAGTGCGAGCGAGCGAGCGAACGAACGGTGTACACACTGGTGGGTCGACTTAGTTGGCCTTTCTGGGGGGGCGCCAATCGTCATATTTTGGGGCTATTAATATTAGATGAGCGACCGGGTAATTGAAAGGCCACCCAGGGCGAGGGTATCCCCCCCCCCCCTGGAGTGTACCAAACGGCGGAACCGGACCACAGGACTCGATGTCAGTGAATGTTGTTGCTTGTTTTTTTTTGTTTTGTTTTTGTGTTATGTCTTTTGTTTTTGGTCCCCATTCGGTTTGTTTCTCCTGCTCGGTTAGGGTTATTGTTTGTGCCGGATCCACACACACACATACACACACACACACACCGGACCATCGGTGCGTCCACGCCACGCAATGCCAGCCAATGTTGACATGCAATGCGATCCACTCTACTCACACAGAGAGAGAGAGAGTATAGGGGACGTACGGAGGAATAAAGTGCCAAACAAAATCACCCGACACACCACCACCACCTTCCTCAGCACCTGGGGTTTCTATAGCACTCCTTGACACCACTTATGCCCCTCATTGGGCGCATCACGAGTGGATGATGTGGGTGTCGCACGCACATTCGAGTGGCCCGCAAAACATCGGCCAGAACAAGACGATGAAGTGCCATTATTTCCGGCATTTCCCATCCCCCCCCCCCCCCCCCCGCCGCCCTTATCCCTTGTTGCACCCGTCTCTTAATTGGTTGGACCGGTACCGGCGGCGATTGGATGGATGGCGCTGTCGCATGCAGTGTCGCGGCACTGGCTCATAGAAGCTCACGGCGCGTTTGGCAGGGAATGGGGGGGGGGGGCGGAAGCCAACGTGTCCTAAACGTCCGACACGGCGAAAAAAGGAACAAACGCCTCGCAAAACAATACCATGGCATCGCAATCGTCCGTCCGTGGTCGTCGCGGCGCTGAAAAAGGAAAATGCAAATCCTTCGTCCAGCCGGGTTACAGCCGGAAACAACCGGAAATCAACCGCGCAGTTATGCAGAGAGAGAGAGAGAGAGAGAGAAAGGGGGCATGTGAAAAAATGTGAAAGGGGGATAACAGAACAACAATTAAAAAAAAACAACAGAGAAAACCTAAAACGAAAGCGACGCCAAAAACGAAAACAAGATGGTAAACAAACGGGCGATAGACGTGGACCTCTGATCCTTAATGGCTTTGGCTTTGGCCAACACGCTTTCTCTCTCTTTCTTTCTGTCTCCTTTTCACTCTCTCTTTGTCTCTCTCTCTCTCTCTCTCTTTCCCTCTGTATGTGTTATACCTATTCATCATCGACCGGGCACCGGATGCTGCAAGAATGTTCCCGTACCACACTGCACCCCTACCTCTCTCTCTCTCTTTCTCCACCGTGCCATCCGTTGACGGCTCGAGTGACACCGAGGAAAATGGTGTCGTCACTCTGGGTCTCGGTCCCGGTCGAGGTCCGGCCAGCAATAATAGACAATGGAACTAGTACGGACGAAGGCACATCACGTTGTCAGGATTCACCACCGTCTCCCTTTCTCTCTCTCTCTCTCTCTCTCTCTGTTATCTCACAAAACACACACAGACACTCACACTCGCTTCCTTTTTTTTTTTTTTGTTCTTCTTTCGGATTTTTCCCAAATTGAGAAACAAACCACAATGGACGCACTCCAGGATAGCGTTGGAGCTTCGAGCGGATAATTGAGACACGAATGAACGAACAACGTGCCAAGGATAAAGGGTGTAGGGGAGAGAGAGAGAGAGAGAGAGAGAGAGAGAGAGAGAGAGAGAGAGCGTGTGGGGCAGGACAGTGATATGGGCAATTATGGCGAGCACACCAGCACCAGCTTGCCCATTTGCTGCAGCTTGACTGCTGGGCGCTGTAAGCAAATGTCTTTTGTTTCCTGCCCGCTGTTGCTCCTCCTCCTAGACCTGCGTCCAGTCTGTGTGAGTGGGTGTCGAACTCCGGTCTGAAGCGGTCACCATCGGACGCCCGGTCGGACGGTATTTTGTGAATTTTATCGTTGCGGCAGCCGGTCACATTTTTCGGTCAATTGAAACCGATTGACATCGCAGACCAGCTTCGGTGTTCCCATTCACCATTCCGTCCCGGAACTTCTGGAATGGTGGTGTGTATGACGGAAGAGAAGCTGGAGACTGGTAATATGATGACAGTTCGATCGCATGCCAATGGCGCTTCGAGTGCGCCCAATAACTGTCAGTCGGTGGCGTCACCAGGTGATTGGCCGACAGGTGATTGATGGCAATGGAGCTCCGGTCGCAACAAAGGAGGCCGCCTTCTTTGGTTAGACTCGGTTTTGTCCGGTCGTCAGTTCATTAACGCTCACGTCAATGTGCCAGCAGCGTTCTCTAATCAGTAGAACACGACGCAAAACAGTGGTTCAGCGGGCAGGACACACCAAGGTTCGCAACAGCCACTACCACTACTACTACTACTACTACTACAGCAAAGGTTTTTTTAACGCCCATAAACACTTGACCAACCAACAAAAAGGCAAAAGCTCCGCTGCTGTCCCATGCTGCACGTACAGAAAAGCGGAAGTGAAGGGCCCACGATCAATGTCCACGCCATGCCAGGACGCGCGAAAGGGGTGCTTTTGGGAAAACTTTTATAACCCCTGTTCCACACTCCCACCCTCGACCGGAGGTAGCTCAACTGAAGTGCTCCATAACCACCGCCAGCTAACTACTAGTCCGACCAACCGGCCGGCCGGCCGGGATTTGTTTTCCTTTCCCCTTTCTCTTCCCGCGCTCCATTGCGCTACGCACCCCTTTCACACGCTCATCAGCAATGGCGAGCGACAGCCAAGCCCAAGCGAGCCCCAAGGATAAGCGAAACGGAATCCCACTCCCACCCACGAGGTGGGGGGAGGGGGGGGGGGGGTGAAACGCCCGGGCACCATCGACCACGAACCACGAACCACGACCACGACGACGACGACGACTCCCTGGTCTGCTATAAAATATAATTAAAATTACAACTAGATAATTTGAATTCAAAACGAGCGAAGCTGGAAAATCGTCGTCGTCGTTATCTTCATCGCCCCCACCCCCTCCCTACCCCTCCCTGTTTTTCTCTCTTTATCCTCCTTACATCACACCAAAAAGAACCAAAACCACCCTTAGC